>NC_050579.1:3819166-3991666 GCF_011100635.1 Trichosurus vulpecula
AGTCCTCCAAAGGGCCACATTTTCACAGCAGCTGGCAAGAGCCAATGATGCTCTGTGATGCCAGCAGCCTAATATATAGAAAAATAGCACTGATCATGGGAGGCTTTTTTTCATCTCATCCTTCAAGGTTTTGAAAGAAGATGCAAAAGGGTCCCAGGCTCAGCCCTTCCTCGGGAGGGGGACAGTTTTGCAGTGAGGATTGGAACCAGATTGTCCTCAGAAAACAGTCCTTTGATGAACTGCTGAGAAGAGGTACTTTTGATTCCCAGGCCCATTTCATCTGGCTGTGAGAGCAGCCTTACACCCGCCAATACAGTAGCAATTGTGCAAGAGGAAAAAAAAAAAGATGGTGATATAAATCACCAAAGGTTAATGATCAGGATGTGAACAGAGGGACTTGTTTACAGAAATAGCATGCAATTTAAAATTTACAAGAGATTTAATGCCACCGCTTGGCAATTGCTAAAATCAACAGCCCAGAAAACAGTGACATTAAGAAAAATATTACAGTTCTAATCCTTCCCAAATAAGTCAATTAGTGTTAGGGCCTGCGCTCGCCATCACTTGACCCATATGGCTTGCACTTAAGTGAAAAAAAATTTCCCCCTATTATACCAAGATCAGTGGATTGTGACTTATTTTGCATTGCATTCCCCCCTGAATTCTGGCCCCTCTTGCATGCTGTCAGAGCTGGAGGGGCACTCCCTCCCCCTCTGCCTGGCATCAGAATAATTCTGACCCTTGACATTTGTAATAATCAAAACAAAAGGCAGTTTATAATTGCGTTGTTTCAGCGAAAGTGGGGGGAAAAAATCCAATCTGTTCTCCCAGCAGAGCCATGACGGGCCGTCCTCGGCCGACGGGAGTCAATCTGTGAACTTTGGCACCAGGCGACCTTTAGAAACACAACACAACAATCTACAGAATTTACAAGCAAGACTAGCGCATGCAAATGGCCCGGCCCCGGCTCGCCTTCGGATTCGAGCGGCAAAGAGCATTATGGAGAACGCTTTTCCCCCAACAAATTAAGAGTGTTTCTTAAATGTCACAGCACACTATTGTATTTGGCTACAGATCATTACGCCTGATCCGCACACTTTTAAAAACGGTAATAACTCGGGAAATATTACATTGAGTGCCCACATGTAGAAAGGCAAAGAAAAAAGAGGAGAAAATAGGTTTTTGAAGTAATTTAAACATCACCACTCGACGACTGGAGGGAAAGGTCAGAATTTAAGTAAGCTGAAACGAACATGAATGGGAAAAGAAAATGCACCAACAAAAAAGATGGAAAGACCAACAGCAGGACTGGGCAAACACAGGGCGTAAGCATGCACTCTTTGGGCAAATCCGATTTCCGGGTCTGCGTGCTTGGAGGACATGAGCATCGCACGGGCTTCTGAGCCGGCTGCAGCAGAGCCCATCTGCAAGTCGAGGAGGACCAAAGGGAGGCCGGGGGGATGTAATTTGCCCAAGGTCACACAAACAGCAAGTAGCAGAGCTGGGACCTGAACCCAGGACAGAGAGGCAGAGACAGGGGGTAGTGGGGAGGAAGATGGCAGGGGAAGAGTTAGTTTGTTACCTTCAGTGTTGGTGCTGCTGCTGCTGTATATATTTCGCAGGCTACCAACACGGTTTAGTTTCCATGCTTTGCGTTTGGCTGCATCCCGAGAGCAGAAAGGGAGGAGGAGGAGAAGGAGAGAGAGAAGAGAGAGGGATGGAGGGGGAGAAAGAGAGTAGAGAGAGAGGGAAGGGGAGAGAGACAGAGAGAGAGAGAGAGAGACAGAGAGAGAGACAGAGAGACAGAGAGAGAAAGGAGAAAAGAAAAAAATGAAAAGGGGAAAAAAAAAAGAAATGTCAAAGTAGCATGTGAGGCATAACACAAGGCTACTCCCATTTCACGTGCAACACCCATGTGTCTAAGCTGGGCTCTAGTCATGGCTTCTAAGAGTCTCCCAAGAAAGAGAAGAGCCCCTCCACCCCTTCTCTCTTCCAGTCTGGATAATATGTGGACCCTAGAAATGAAAAGGGTGAGCTAAGGAGGAGGGACTCCTACCTCAGTCCACCCCACTGGAAAAAGTGTCAGCAGAGTTGGCCCATCCTTGTTTGTCGCAAACAAGTGGTGTGTCAATCTGAGCAATCCCTGGAGACAAAGCCTCGAGCCTCCTTCTTAGGGGGTTAGGAGAATGTGTGCTTCAAGAGACCCCCCTATCCTCATGTGGGTGTCATCTTGCACATCAGCGACAATGTTTGTCCCCTTCCCCTCAACCAAGGGTGGCAAGAGAGTGTGCAGTCATACAGAGGGTCCCAAGAGAAGTTCTAGATGAACATCCCACTGGATGAGGGCTTCTAGCTGTCCACATGAGGCCCCCAGGAAAGCATGGATCCTCATCTGGAAGGCCAATGTTTGCCCCCTAGATTCTAAGAGAAACTCTAGCATCATCTACTGAAGAATCCGACACTCTCACAGTCACCCAATGAGTAAATGTTAGGGACAGGATTTGAACACAGGCCTTCCTGACTTCAAATCCTATCAATCAAGGAGCATGAATGAAGCGTCTCTTCTGTGCCATGCATTGTGCAAAGACTGCAATGGGACAGACAGTCCCTGCCTTGGAGAAGCTTATGTTCATATACATGAAATTGTTACAAGATAAGTATTAGGTCAGTCGGCTTAGCGCAGTGCCTGGCATGTCACAGGTGCTGAGGAGATGCTCATCCCCTTCCTCTACCCCTAAATACAAGGCTATTTTTTTCTTTTGGAGAGGAGGGGGAATGGGGGAAGGGGGATAGCAGAGCCTTCCCTGCCTTAGGGCAGGATGCCTCTCTCTGATACATAGCCATCTTATTCTTCGGGGAGAGTGGTCATCACAAAGGAAGGATACCAAGTTAATGATAAGGAACAGCAAAGTGTCATTTTTAACTGAAGGGCCCAACACAGACCTACGGATGCCTCTCGTCTTGACCCAAAGGGAGAGCTTTGGGGTTAAGGCAGCATTGGAACGATAATTATCCCTGACATCATCTTCTAATTGCACACACATTTCCATCACTCGGTCTTTTCTCCCTCCCCCCACTTACTCTAACACTGGTGGCAAAGACAATTCTAACTTCAGGATTTATTTTTATTTTCATCTTCAGATGAAAATGCTTGGGGTTCTGGGAGCAGAGGTTTCAGGACCACAGAAGGCCTGTCACCAAGGACTTGTAAGGATTCCAAAGCACGAGCTGCTGGAGGCAGGGCAAACCCACGTACACCCAGTCCAAGTGGTCATCTCAAGAACGCACCTCCCGATAACAGGGAGATTACAGCCTGCTCCCTGCTGAGAGTGAGGAAGGACGATGAGCAAATTCATGGATGAGGATTCTGTTTACACCACCACAAAAAGAGGAAAAGAGCTGTTTGTCTCATTTATTTAAAGTCCTTAGTCAACTAAACCGTATCCGAAATTCCCCGGCGAGCATCTGTCCTCCATCACATAGCAGGGAGCCAGGCTGGGCCGAGTCTTTCGCGTGATGATACAGTTACCAAGGCGTCCACCATCACAAATGATTATCCTCAACAGAGATCCAGGCAGACCTGGTTCAGGAGGGTGCTGGCCGTTTGTACTAGGCAAGCATTCTATGCAGCACTCAGCAGGGTTGGAGATCTAGGCACCGAGACAGTGCAGCACTCAGCAGGACAATGGTGGCTTCTGCCTGTGGGGCTTCCTGTCTGCAAACCCTCAGAGACAACCTCACCTGGTACAGTCTTGGGGCCAGCTCGCCACTAAGATCCCACCTTAGCACGTAAACATGAAGTATTTTCATACACAATCGTCTGGCTCGTATAACAAGCACTTTAAAACACTTCTATGGCAGGCACTATGCCAAATGCTAGTGATACAAATGTAAGCAGCAAAAATTGGAACATGGAGGGTGGGAGTGAAGAAAGGAAAAACGTCTTCACAGAATAATTTCTGGACAGTAGGTGGGGCGGGGGGGGGGGGGGTTGGTTGCTGGGAGACTCTTTGCCAACAGGGGTTTGATGGTAAAGACTGGAAGAGGCCTAGTGCAGGGGGTGGCATTTTCTTAGGTCCCCAAAAGCAACATATTTGGGAAACCTACAAGAATTCACGTTTAAAAACTTCCAGGACCCCTGACTTTATTCAAGCACTATGCCCATTGCCAAAACAGATGGCAACCTCTCCATGCCTTACTAGACAGGCATTAGGAGGAATTACACCTAAAACAACAAAGAATGAAAGGGAAAACCTTTTTGTCATGGAGTGGTCAACCTTCTATGATGAGCCTGACCAAATGTGGCTGGATTGGTTCTTGGATGCCAAACCATCCCCAGGCTTGTTTGTCACTGAGGTCTTTTCAGCTTGGTAGGGCTTGTCGGGATTTGGGCACTCTGGATGTAGACTCCTGAGAAGTGAAGGTTCCCTCCGTGATGTCATGAAACATCAGAGAAGTACTTTATAATCTGAGGGGTTAACTTCCTACATGAGGTCTTTCCTGATCTCCCACCCCTAGTTGCTAATCTCAGACTCAGACGTGTGTGTGTGTATGCTGACATTATTCATATTTGATTTCTAGGCACAGGTTGCTTGCCCCAAAGGACTATTAACTCTCTGAGAGTAGGGCCTTTTTCATTTCTGCCATGGTACCCCCAGAACCCAGCACAATGCCTGGCCTACAACAGATGCATAATACCTGCTTATTGACAGACTAACAGAAATATTCAACAAATGCAAGACAACTAAGGAAATACCTGCCTCCCACTATTGATCAGAATTCCCCATTTCCCAGAACCATTTCACCCTCAGGGGTTTGTTCTACACCCTCCTCTGACAAAGCTGTAGCATCTCTACCATCTACGAGGCTGTTTCACTGTTGTAGACGTCCCCCCTGGCCCCCTGAAGATAACCAGGTGAAGAATTTCTCCAGATTTAGGTAGCCCAGCTGATCCTTAGACACTGGAGGCCTCCTCGCTTGTCACTGAATTACTCCAAACCCTTCTGGTTTGGGAGAATTGGCCAGATCCTTCCCCTACTGGGAGACCCTGGGAGATGCCATGAGGAACCAGTGCAGGAGGGAGTGGGGTTGTGGTGCTTTAGACGACTAAGGACAGTGAAATCTTTCTACACTTGGCCCTCGGAATTCCTTAGTTTACCTATCACTGAAGGGCCAAGAGTTACCCCCTCTCGCAAAGTAGCACGTGCTGTCCCCATTGTGAGCAACGCCATGTTTTCCATCCCATTCCCTCCACCATCCCTACCACACTGCTCATCCATATGGTGCAAAGAAGAGATAGGACATCGGATCAAATGGCTGCCCGAGGTGGTCCAACAGCCATGGCTTCTGGTTTAGAAGGTTCTGAAGGTGATTGTTTGTTTTTAATCAATGGAAGAATTTCCTTATTTATTGACTGTACTAGGCCACCCCCTTGAGCACCTAGGCCAGTCAGGTGAATCATTTGTAGGCATTCCACATTAAAGATAAAAAGGGCCATGAATTGACATTTAATTATAAATGAAAACCTGCCATCAACAGCGTCTCTGGTATCAAACCACACAACAAATTAATTTTCAGATGTGTTCCAGTAGGCATTCCATGCCCATACAGAATGAACTCTTCCATTAGACATAGACCGTGAGCTCCTTCAGAACAGAGCCTACGATCTTGCAGGGAGCACAATGCCTGGCACATAGTGGGTGCTTGAGAAATGCTTGTTGACTGACGGATTCTCAGGAGTGGGAGCCAGTGTTTGCTTTAGCAATGCCTACTAAGGAAGAGTGACTGCCCCATTCCTGAGCTGGGGTATGCTTCATCATTTCAATATTCAAGGTTTCTTGGAATTCCAAAAAGTCCTATATCTCAAGCTGCTCCATTGGGTGGCTTCCAACTTCCCTTTCTCCTGAAACATTTACATATAAATAGGCCAAGTCCAGGATGAGCACCCTCGGGAAGGGAGGGGACTTCCAGTACCTACTTAGAAGCTTTCCCCCAGTCTGTCTGATGTCTTTCATTTTTCAGACTTCCCTCCCCCATTACAGTATGGACGGAGAAGGAGAAAGTGAACATGCAGCCTGGTTTTCTATTAACCTATTGATGAAATAATCAATTTTAATGTGTAAGATGCCAGGCTTTTTTCTTCCTTTTAAACAAATGGACTTTTCCAGCCCGATATTGAGGTCCTGCTACAAGCATCTGTCTCCTGTGGCATTGATTGCTCCAAGTCCCCTTCTTCAGGGGCTCCTCTCCAAGAAAATACAGTTTGGTTATCATCAACAAAACTTCAGGTGACGCCAAGGAGCGCGGCTGGGATCCTGCCAGCGAGGGAGCTCCCTCTCTTCCTAAACAGGCTGAAACCAACTGCCTTACAACGGCGCCTGCTCTTTATGGAGACTGAGGAAGACTGAGCTTCACTATTTGTGTGGCTCTTGTGGGAGGGGAAATCAGCCTGTTATGTCAGACTCTGACTCAAGAGGACGACAAAGGAGACATGAAACTCTTCCCCGTGGGGGGAAGAAAGGTTTTCATTGCTGCAAAGTTCTTCCAAAAAGAGCCCAGTCTATTTTGATATTGTGATGAATACACATCATAAAAATTCAACTTTTAAAAAAATACCAGGCCTTTAACTGCTTATTATCAACATGAACGCGAAAGGGTAATACAGGGAATTCACCATGGTTTCTTTTTGCCGGGTTACTGTGTTCTATTTTCCTTAATCTAGTCACTGTTATTAATGGATTTTCATGATGCCTGTTTAAAACTTTTGAGGCTGAGTGATTTTTTTGGTGCCAACAGACACACAGACACAAAATACAATCTCAGATCTGGTATAGACCAATTAACCAGCTGGAATTTAGATGGTTAAGATCAAATTCCTATTGCTTTGGTCTGCAAATTAATTGGTGCATTCTGAATCCCAATCTGGGTGGGCCCAATAAGTCATTATCATTGGCTTGTTGATCCCAAATCACTGTGTGCTACCAAGAATTTGTATAATAGTGCCATGTCATGGGTCAATGCTGCATAGCTCATCAATCTTTCTTTTTTTTGTTGATCCTATATGAAATTCCAGCATCTTGCAAATAGATTCTAATGCAAGAAATACCAAGGGGAAGTGGTTAAGCCTTTTAAAAAATAAATATTTCACCTCCATCACTATTGGCCATGTTTCTTAAGAGATAAAAAGGAGGGATTAGTTAGAAGTCTCTTCTAATTAAAAAACATGGAGGAAAGGAATGGGTACACCGTGAATCCAACATGAAGGGAGCCAAATAAGTGTGCAGAGTTTGTTTTGTTGGGGGGGGGGGGGACTGAACAAGGTTAATGTGAACAAGATAAAGGCAGCCAATGACCTTTTCCTTTTTGGGGGAAAAGAAAGGACGGGAAGCATTAATGAAGAGGCCACAGCATATGTAATTTCTGCCATGGGGCCAGGACTAACCAGATTTTTGTAGTCTTTTAAATCCCATGGTAAAGAAAGAGCTATTTTGGGGCACCATCTGGACTTGGGTAGTAAACTAACTCCCCCTCAGACAATTTACCTTGTGTGCCCTGGCTGAAAACCTCATGCTACTTTTCGCTTCCTTCTCCCTAAGGCAATCTGCTTCTGCCCCCACTATTCATAGCTATTGTGAACCAGGGTGAGGGCTTAGCAGGAAGGAGACTCTGTTGGGGGGTCTGTCCTAGTTGGGTCTGAAGGCCTCCTGAGCCAAATCTGTCCATTCTGAATCATAATCTATACGGAAAAAACATATATATGGATATGGATGTTAATCTCCAGAGAAGGCTTTTGTTTTTTCACACACTTGGTCTTTCTGTAAGATTACTGCAGCTGGATGGCCAAACAATGCGTGTCGTAACGCCTCCTAATTATTAACAGACAGCCAAGATCATTTCAAAGAGGGTGAGAAGGGGAGAATGTACAAATAGCCGCCTTGTGCTAAGTCTGGGTTACTGGGAATCATTGAAAGTTAATGACTCCCAATTATTGGACATCACCGTATTTTGGCAGGGTCTGCCTCAACATCTGTGTCTATACCGTTGGAGGGAACTTTCCAATTGGGTTTTTAATCAGGAATTTCAGGTACTTTGCTTTTACAGGTCCTAGTTCATTTTTATTTTTATTTCCTAATACTAATCTTTATTTCTGAACTTCATCTTTGGGAAGCACATTTCCACTCTTATAATCTGCAAACCAGGCCCTGGGAAGTACATGACAAATGTCCATCAGCCCATTGGAGTGTTCCAAAACCCAAGGCTTCATCCTAAAATCTGCCTCCATCATCACACCCTGAAAATACACTTATTAACGCCACCTCTGGTCTCCATCTGACAGAGCTCTTTGTTGGTTAGATAAATAGGCCTCAGATAGCTGATTAAAAAATGATGTAGCCATTCGGTTGTGTGTCCAAGCCTTGTCAGCCATGTTGGATGTTAAAGTGTGCATGAATTACATCCCTGGAGTGTGCTGAACAGCGCTGATTAAATGAGGCCCGCCACGGCCCTCAGCATCAATTATCAGAAATAATAGGATCTTTTCACCTACGCAGGAAGAAGGGGGCTGGGCTCAAGACAGCGTGCCACTCATTCCTAAGAACGTCTCATCTTTGGCACAAAATAAATAACCTTGTCCATTCACATGAGGGAGTTTCAACTTGTGCCTCAAAAAAAAAAAAAGTCAAATGATAACCTTGTCAGATAATACACCGACAGTCCACATCAGACTTGCCTTTAAAAAAAAAAGAAGGGGGGAAATCTTCTGTAAAATGCCAGTTTTGCAGAGAGGCAAGTCTGTGTTTCTCAGGTATTTCAGGATGACCCGTGCTCTGGGACCCTTTACATAAAGATAATACCGAGGGCCCCTCGACGGGAGGGGATGGCTCCCACTGCTGCTGTGTGCGCCACTTAGACGTTCACTGGCTCTGAAGCGCCATGAGCTTTTGTTGGCAGCGATGCCATTGTGGAGCTACAGCTTGGGGGCTCTCTCTTTTGTGCCGGCCATGGGACCAAGCTTGCGTTTGCTCAACGAGGTTGTGTCAATGTTCTGTGTTCTCGGAGAATAGCGGGGGGATCTTTTTTTTTCACAAGACGCAACCCCAAAGATTCTTACGCTATGTGAACTCACTACTTCAACTGTGAAGGGGCTTGACATCACGGTCTTTTTCCTGTAGGATGCCATACAGAGATGTAGTCATGTTGAAACATCCATTAAAAGCCTTTGAAAGGATTAAAAAAAAAAAAAAAAACCTCGAGGCCAAGCAAATATAGGGCATGTGTTCAGAAAGCAAAATCACTTCGTTGGATCAATTTCCAGTGGGACTAGTGTTTCTTTCATGTTATTCCATCAGCATCTTAGAGCATTATCTTTTTAATTGATTTTGGGGTAATACTGCTGTTACTTCCCAACAGGTCATTCGTTCCCTCACAGCCCCCACCCTGTAACAAAGATGTACGAGCCAAATTGACACAGTGGCATGATGGTGGTCATGTCTGACATTTTCTCATCCCACACCTAGAATCTGCTGCCTTTCTGTTGAAAGCAGAGGCCTACTGAAGTCACTTCTAATCACGGCATTGGCTGGAGTGTTTAAGTTACTCAATGTTGTTTTCATTTATATCATAAAATTGTAGTCATTGTATCAACTGTTCCTTTGATTCTCCCAGATTTCCAATTTCTCTGGGTATTTATACCTTATGTTTGTAATTTCTTAAAGTGCAATGGTATTTCATCATATTTGTATACCACAATTGGCTAATCTGTTCTCTGATTGATATGTACCCACTAAATTTCTATTTTTTTGCAACCCCCCTAATACTGCTACAAATATTTCTGTAATTACATCTTTCAGTGCTATTTTGTTTTTCAGTGTCTTTCAGTGCTAATTTATTTCATGATTAATGTGGTCATTGTGTAGGTTGCTCTCCTGGTTCTTCACTCTGTATCAGTTCATACAAGTCTTTCTAGGGTTTTCAGAATTCTTGATATTTACCATTTCTTACAATGAAAGAAGATACCCCTACGATGTAGATCTGTGGTGCTCACCTGGCCAGGGAACTCAAAAGATAAAGGGGCATAGAGCAGAAGCTGGATTAGCTAAATAACTTTAGTGATGCTATTTTCATTCAATTGCCAACAAGCCACCTTGGTTAATGTGACGGCAAATAAGGTTTCCATGAGAGCAGCTTCAGCAGATCTCATAAACGAGATTCAGAAATTGCCATGGGGGCCCTCATGATGGGGTGCTGTAGGCAGACATGGGAAATACCACTAGCTTGATACAACAAGGAACTTACAGAGGTCCAGGGTGTGGGATGCCATGAAACCTGGAATGCCAATTGGGTTTGAGAGGTGGCTTTTCCTTTGGCCTGGACAACCTAGTGAGGAGCAGATGCACTAAGTGAGCATTTTAATGGAACTCCAAGTCTGCTGCTAATACAATCAACTATGTGGATTTAAAAGACACTGAAGCAGAAAGATTCTTGCGTCAGATTTGAAGTTCAGTTTTTTTCCCAATATGGTGCAACCAGAGACCTCCATAACATCAACCAGGACTGTACAAACATGTGTCCATCACAGCTCTTTTTACTGGGGGCTAGAGGCAAACAAATAGAACTCCTCCGTGGGAAGGAGTCAGAGACCTGGCCGGCACCAGCCTCTGTCTGCGGCAGGGCTCCTGGGTCTTTGCTCTGGGCTCCACTCTTGGCACATGCCATAAGGGAGAGGACAATTTCAAAAAGCCTTGGAGGGCCACACATCTGGAGGTTATAAAGAATCCATTGGTGGTAAAGGAAGAAAGAGAGTGGAGAGGAAATAGCAAATGTGGGTCTTAACCCTAGGTCTGAGTTCCATTCCTAGCACTGGACATGATACTGGATGACGCACTTTAGTCCCTTGTGCCTCAGTTTCCTCGAATGAGGTATTGGTTTAGAATGACCTCTGATGATCGTATTCCAAAAAAGTGTTTTTTAATCCAATTTCCCCAAGGCCATCCTGGCTTAATCATCCTGACCTCCGATGCCTCTTTTGAATCTGTAATTTGCTTTTTTAGTCAAATTCCCAGGAAAGGTCAGATCACAGGTGTCTTTCCACAACACAGTACATCTGGTCAAATGACTTACCATAATTATAACCCATCAATCGTGTTTCCTTTATAAATGACCATTTGGATCGGACAAGCTTTGTCGGAACTTTGCACTATACTGCAGTATCAGTATTTGGTATTTTTGCGGGGCCAGTGGAAAGAGAGCAGACCTTGGAGTGATAAGCCTTGAGTCCAAATCCAAGCCTGGCCGTTTGCCGCTTGTGTGGACCTTAGGCAAGTCGTTTCATGTCAATGGTAGAGGGAGCAGATGACTTCTAATGTCCCTTTCAGCTCTAGAGCCAAAATCCTATGAATGTCACCGGGTCTCAGTTTTCTCATTTGTAAAATAAGGGAGTTGGACCACATGGTTTCACATTCAGCTCCATACCTATGATTTTTTGACGTCCCCAAAGGTACAGTTAAGCACTAATGTCTTATTCAAAATAGGAAAAAATATCTGCACAAGAAAAAAAAATCAACCCCAAATGAATCCCCAATCAAGATCAAGTCAGAAACATGCATGTACTCATGTGTCTGATGGCCCATTTGGGTTTTGTTTCTGGTCAAGCCTGGTTCTCTTATTGGCATAAATACAGACAAGGCCAATGGCGGGCCAGCCTATACGCTGCCGGCATCCCCAACACATCTCCATCTTCCTGAGACAGAAAGAAATGTTAATTGGAAACATTTTTCTTCCCCTTACTGCCCACCTCCTGGACCTCCCCCTCCCCAGTTTGTCATCTGCCTCAGCAGAAAATTACAGGTCTTTTACACGTAAAAAAATCTTTTTCAACGACCCTGCAAAAAATTGTCTTTTAATAAAAGCTTCCAATTGTACTATCATATTTCAAAGGCAATGACCAGTTAAAGCGGCTAATCCAAGGTATAATTATTTAATGACTACTCCTCATGCTATCTAACAGGGCCGTAATTGTTGGCTGTGATCACTGGACCACCAGCTTCAATGCTGGAAAACAAGCCTTCTTAGTGAAGCATTTGATCTCCCCGTCTGTGTCAGTTAGCTTCCACAACCCGGTGCAGGAGGAGCTGGGTAAATGAGACACTGGCAGCGTCATCTGTCAGTCATGTCTCCTTGACTTGGGACCATTGGAATCAGGAAAGACTGGCAAAGATATCTGCTATAATATGGCACAAATTCTCGGCATGCCTCAAAGGCTCCCCGTCCCCCACAAGGAACTCAACAATAAGGTCTTGGTTACCTTGCAGTTTGCACATAGTAGGCCCTCAGCAGAAGGTGGCAGAGACCTGCCATCCCACCTATTTCACAGGCAGGAAAAAACAAGCAAACAAACGAACCAGGAAGTCATCTGTAAGACATTGCTGCTTTTTCAAAATCAAGAAAAGAAATATAAAGATCATCCCCAGAATAAACTTAAAACTTCTCTGTCTGTCTTTTAAAAGCCTCTTGCCTCCTGGCTCTAGTCCTCTCACTGTCCATGCCCTTTGTGTTCCAGTCCAAAAGGCCCTCTTGCTCTCTCTAGGTCCGAAATCCCATCTCCTGTCTTTGGGCCTTCAGCCAGGCCGTTCCCATGCCTAGAACACATTCCCTCCTCACCTCCACCACAGAGCTCCTTTAAAAGCTCAGATCGAGTGCTGCTTCCTCTTGGAAGCCTATTTGGATGGCCCCTCACCCCATAAACCGTCTTCTGCATGCTTTGCATTCACCCATTGGTATGCCACAGTCTCCCTCACAGGAATGAGGGCAAGAAAGGCTTTGTTTGTTGCGATATCTACTTTGTGCAGTGAGTGCCCGGTGAGCGAATGGGAGAGCCCAATGAAGAGAAGCACAGCCATCAAAGGCACCTTCTTGTGCCGTGCAGTAGATTTCTGGCCAGGGTCCATGCTGTGACTGGGATTTCGCACCTTTTGGTCACCACTAGGTCTAATTAAATAAACACTGGATGAGGCGCTTCAGTCCCTTGTGCCTCAGTTTCCTCGAATGAGGTATTGGTTTATTGAATTGATCACATGTAAATTATTGTTTTCTTTCCTTCCTAAATGATTCAGATCTAATTGGCCACTTTGGTTGAGTTCAGGGAAAGGTCCTTTTCTGAGTGTCCCAATGCTCACGTGGCCCCTTTTATGAGAAAGGGATAATTAGAAAGAGGATTGGCACAATCAAGG
The DNA here is from genome assembly GCF_011100635.1 of Trichosurus vulpecula. NCBI lineage: Eukaryota > Metazoa > Chordata > Mammalia > Diprotodontia > Phalangeridae > Trichosurus > Trichosurus vulpecula. The sequence continues at coordinate 3,832,393 of NC_050579.1, forward strand.
TTCATAGTCCATCTTTTGGGGTCGTATCAACCACTCCTGCACCTTCTGTGGAGCTGGCTCTGAATCAGCTCTTCATCAAAAGGTTAGAAATACAAACTTTCCAGAGGGAGGAAGGTCCCCAGACGTTAATGGTAGAGTGGGAAGCACGCTGGCTCTGGTGTCAGATGGCCCAGCTGAAAATCATGGCTGTCCTTACAGTGTGTGTGACCTTGGCCAAGTCTCTTCCCTCTGCAGAGGCCCAGTTTCTTTGTCTGTAAAATGAGAAGGGTCAGACTCGAGGTTCCTTTGAGTGCTACACCTCTGATCTATGTGGCCTTGGAAAAGTCCCTTCCATCCTACTCTTAGTTTCTTCACCTGTAAGATGAGGGAGGTAGGATTTGATGGCCTCTGAGCTCCCTCTGAATTGGAGACTTTGGATCTGTGTGGCCTTGGTCCAGTCCCTTCCCTCCTTGGAGCCCCAGGTTCCTTCACTGCACATGATGGGGCTAGACACCTGTGACCCTTGGAAAGCCCTCTCATGGGCACTGATTCTCCTGTTCCCTTGTAGTTTGCTGCTCAGAGGATCATAGCAGCGGGGCTGGAAGTCACCTCTGAGGACATCAAGGTTGTCTACTCCCCTATTTGACAGATGTGAAAACTGAGGCACAGTGGGGGAATTTGCCCAAGGATACAGAGGTAGTAAGTAACCCCAGATCAGTCCTTGGATGGTAGAGATGCTGCCCTTCCCCTTGTACCAAAATTATGCCCTACAGTTGTCCTGTCTCACTAAGATCCCCATAGGACCCTCTATGTCATTGGCAGGGGTTCTCCCTCCACTAGAGCAGATGGCAGATAGGCCATGCCTTAGGGGACATTTCTTCTTGATGAATTGCAGATGCCCAAAACATTCCATCCCCAGGCAGTGGAGTCCACGCTGAATACATCTCAACTTCGCCAGGCTGGTCCTTGGATGACAGGCACACGTAGACTTGCTCCAAGTCTGACCTGCACCTGTCTAAACGTGTGCCCCACAAGCATAGCCTCTGAGAACCCAGGGTCATCTCCAAACAATCAATGGGCATCTATTCAGGACCTAATGGGTGCCAGAGACTGGGAGTGTGCTAAGTGCAGGGACACCGAGATGGGCGTAAAAACACGTTCTATCCCCTCGAGGAGTGAGACAACATGCAAACAACCATGCGCCTTGACACCCGAATGTGGCACCAGAGGAGGTCTGAGTGGAATGTCTGGCTTAGTAAGCGTCTGTTCTCCTCCCTTCCCCGTTAGTTCAGACAACTTTTTAAAAAGTGATTTGGTTGTTATCAGTTCCAGCTCCAACATCGTTGAGTCATCTTCTCCCTTCCTCCCTGTGGTGAGACCAGACATTTAATTCATGATGGTTTCAAATGAAGGTCAAACACCTACCATATACATGCCAGTATCATGTGAGGTTCTGGGGACATGAAACCAAAAAGGAGAGTCCCTACCCTCAAGAAGCTACCAGGATGAGATAAGGAAATATAGATTGTATGCAAAATTAATACAAAGTGATCGGGACCTAACAACTAGAGGAACCAAGGAAGGCTCTGGCAGGATGTGGTGCTGGAGCTGAGACCCTCAGAACAAATGGATGTTTTCTTAGGGAAAAAAAGGGAGATCACATTCAGTAACAGAAGAGGAAGCAGACGAAGAGGAAGCAGATAAGGAGGAAGGGGTCTGCAGTCATGGACGTTGCTTCAAGGGCAAAAGCTGGGGCGCGTCCATGTGGCTCTTCTCATGAAATCTCCATCGCTGGGGCTTAGCACACCAGGCTGCCTTGCTCCCAAGAAGAAATGGTTACTCATGCTCTCATTCCAGAGACAAGTGTTCCTTTCCTGGGGTGAAGGATTGCTCCTGGTTTTGGACCATCAGTTTCATGTATGGAGTGGGGAGTCTGTAATCTTGCCCGTTATAGGCTGATAAACAAGAAGCATTTAAATCCATTACCAAGGATGTATTGTTCTCTATTTCTCATCTTCCTTTAAACCCAACATAGCTACGTTCTGCAGACAGTGCAGGCAATTCCAGTCAAGGAAAAAGACCCAGGACAATGAAATGAGGCGTTTCCTCTCGCAGGAGTATGTCCCCACTGCATGCATCAACTTTTTAAATTTTCTGGAGCCTTAATAGTTGAAGGTGACCAGGGTAAGAGGATTTTCATCTCATGGTTTCCAATTCACTCAATCCAACTATTAACCGAGCACAGCATTAGAATGAAGGGAAAGCCTTAAAATGTGAGAAATGCAAAGGGAAAGAGTTGGGCATTTAGCCCACGATATTGAGACGATGTATCTTTGCCATCAAACAAATATCCAGTCAACCAACGTGTATTAAATACCTACTGTGTGCCAACAAGCTGGGCCTAGAACCAAGTAGGAAGAGGAGAGTGGGCTAAGTGGCCTTCGGGAAGTTACAAAGCTCTGTTAGTGACCCAAGTTTCCCCCGGAACCAAGAGTCCATCTTTTTTGCACGGCAATATTCTTCTCTTGGTGTTGAATGTCTGTGAGTAATGGAACACGATGGCCTCTGAAGAACTGAATGGTCTAGTGTGTAAAGGGGAAGCCTGGTTGTAACAAACTGTGTATGAGGAATTATGAAGGAGAGGTGGCATGGAGGATGTCACTGAAAAAAAGTGAGTGAAAAAGAGGGTGGAGAATGAGGCATAAACCTCTGGATAGCACCTATCCTCGTAATACAAAGAGAAAGCGGCACACTGGGAGCACCCCAGAGGCCAATTTCTAGGAGAGCATGAGAGATGCACAGGATGGGTTGGGAATGACTTCGCTGGAGCAAATACTCAGAAGACCAGAGATCCAGCAGAGTCACTGAGCTCCAGGTATTGAGCAGCACTCATGTCAGATGATCAAAGAGTGGGGCAGGGGGGCACGCAATACCAAAGGAAACACGGTGAAAGATGATGTGGCAATCACTCGAGATAGGAATTTGATGGTTGGTTAATTATTGTAATTTTTTCTTTCATAGGAACTTTCACACACACACACATACATATAAAACACATGAAAACCTACATACATACTTATATATGCTCACATACGAGTATACATAATACACACATGCATGACCATACATGTTTTGTTGCCATAGGGACAGAGATTGGGCTTGTTATTTTATCAATATAGGGTATTCCTGATAGAAACTCCCTATCAATGCTACTTGGCACCTTCTCTGCAATTTATAGGGGGCTGACAATTGAAGCGACATGACCAGGATCACACAGGCCCCACAAGTCTGTGTCATAACTTGAACTCAAGACTTCCTAACTTGGAGGCCAGTTCTCTCACCACTGCCACACTTGTTTGGGTCACCATGGTTGAAAAATTCAAGGTCAACTTGCTGGTAATGAATTTCCCCTTGCTCAGACAGATGACAGAGTCCTCCACAGCTTAGCCTTGAAGCCTATTCACTTTGGCAGGACCAGCTTAGGTCTGGTTCAAGGTGTCTTTTTGATTTAGAGATACTCAGTTGTGGAGCAGTCCCTAATTATAGCAGTGTTCTCATGGAAGAAGAGAATCCTTAAGCCTCAGTTTCCATATCTATAAATCAAGAGAAATGGTCTCTGTTCTCCCTAACTCCCAGAATTATGGTGGAGAGAGGGCAGCATAAACCATCAATTGTTAGTGAGATGTAAGTTATTTGGGGCCATGTTCTTTCTCTGCTGTGCCATGATCTGTGGAATCTTTACATAAAAATTAGCAACAAACTAAGTCTGTCTCATAAAGGCCTATTAAAGGAGTTACTTGAGTGTTAGAACTTGAAAAGCAAAATAAGATGGGTTCATACAATTTTTAGAGCCTTTGGCAAGTTGAAAATGTTGGGAAAATGAGGCATGAGACCAAATTCAAATCACAGAATAAGTGATGGTGATGGCCTTGAATTCAGTCCAGCAACCTCTTATTAAGTGCCTAATAGGTATACAAAACCCTGCTAAGCTTAGGGGAGAATAAAACAAACAAACAATGGAACAGTCTTTGATCTCAAGGAGTTTATGGTGTATTGGGAGTCAAAATAAATAAGAAAATCTCACACAATTTCAAGTGTGAGCATACTAACCCCTTGGGTTATGGAGAATATCTGCAATAGGAAGCAGAACCTGGAGTGGGCTTTGGTGGGAGCAGAAGCGAGGAGAAAGGGATGGAGTGGGCCAGTATTAAGTGGATTTAAAATTGCAATACCAGCAGATTCCACTGGGCTAGCTACCATGAGCTGGATAGCGTCTTCAGTCTCTGTTTCTTAAGGTTAGGAGAAGGGATTTCTATTTCCATGACATGTGGAGGCCGAACAGGAAGTTGGAAAAAAATTGACAGCATTCAGGCAGGATCTTTATGAAAAACGAATTTAGCCAATGGCTATGAAGACACTAAGTCAACTTGTCCTCTGGCAGCTGCAATGGGGGTTCACATTGATAAGAAAGACTGGCTCATATGGAACCATCATGGTGGAATCCCAAGGGAGACAGGCCGTCATGATGCACAGAAATAGGTAAGCTCCCAAGATCTGGGCCAACTCCATGGCAGAAGAGCCACCAATCTGGTAGAGGAGAAAGAGGACTAGCTTTGGCGTCTGAGCACCTTGGGCTCAAATCTCACCTCTGATGCTCACTACCATCCTTCTACGACCCCTCTCTAGGCTCTAGCTTCCTGCTCTGTGACAATGAGAGGTTTGGCTAGACAGCTTCCGGGTCCCTTCTAACTCCATGGTTCTCTGATGCTGAAGTCTTTAAAAGATATTTCAGTTACCAAACTTCTGCCTGGTTATATAAATGGAAATAAAAAATTAAAACGCAGGAGCTAAAAAAAATGAGATTATGAAGGGCATAACAAAATACAGAGCAGGGGTCATGGCACCCATGTGTCTCCAACTGTCATGTTGATGGAGAGGGGACCAATTCTAGAAAGAGCTAGGCTAGAGAGAAACGTCCACAAAGTTTATGTTTAGGGGAGTCAAGGACAGGTGGATTAGGTGTGTGTATCTCTAATACAATGTGATAGAAATGAGAAGTTCTTAACCTACTCACCCACCCATCCATTCACTCATTCCTCTTTTCATTTAACTACTTTACTTAAGTCCTTACCATGCACATAACTTTGTGTTAGGAACTGCCAGACATTCTGAGAGTGAATAAGAAGACAGTGGTCTCTGGCTGAAAACTATTTGAAAGCTCATTGACATCAGAAATAGTGGCACAAAAAAGTGGAGGCGCTTAAGGAGTATATAATTCAATAAGGAATATATATTTCCTTCAGGAAAAAGAAAAGATTTTTGACTCTTCTGATCATTTCCTTTGGTTAACAACCCTTTGTTCACATCCGCCCTCTGAAGACCAGGGGCCCTTCCCCTCGGGATGTTGCTATCTTAGTCGGAAGGTGTACCAAGCACCTACACGTCCCAAGCACTATACCAATGTGACCTCATGTGATACTCACAACAACCCTGGAAGGCTGGTATTATCCCAACTGTTATTACAATGGAGGGAGCTGAGGCACTTAACCAAAGTGTCAAAGGTGACATTTGCACCCAGAGCCTCTCACTGTCTCCTGTCTCCTGCTGCCTCAGGATGGCTTCAAGTGCGAGAGGACCCTCCACACAATCTCATTCTCCTGTTACTTCCCAACTGTCAGGTGAGATGCACAGACACCCCAAGGGGATCAGAGAGTGAAAAGTCCCAGCTCTGGGCTGGGCATTCTCATCTTTCACCTACCAGCAGCCGTTCCTCCGGTGCCTGGCAAGTTCAGCTGGCTCTCATTGGGACAGATGGGTATTGAAACTTCTTTTTACACGTGATGCTTGGCCCAGGTGGAAGATCTGAGTGGTTAACTACCAAACGACAATGGCTGTTACTAATCGCTTATTGAATAATGAAACTGACACACCTGATAAAAGGTTTCAATCCAGGGGAAAAAATGATTAATTGTATTTCAGTCCGTGGCACTGTTATTTGCGTGACAAATGGGCGGCAGGGCCCCCGTTAATCTCTGCACACCTCCAAGTCTGACGGGGCGGCTTCTGCCCGGGCATCCAAATAATCAGCCCTTCCTAAGCCAGTCAGGCAGTGTCGTGAGGGACTGAATGAGAGCTTTTATCAAGGGTGATCTCCAAATCAATTTTCACAATGGATTTCTTTTTTGTGCGAAGTATATGTGTATGTGTATGTTGGGGGGGAGTGGTACAGGGAGAAGATGAGAGAAAAAAGGGGAACATGACAAAAGCCATGAGGTAGCTAGGCCACCGTTCTATAATGGAGAAATGAAATCATCAATACAAGGGTGCTGTTAATGACTTTGGAAAGCTCCACGTGGTTTATAGATTTCCTGGATGGTGAAATCTGAGTGGCCGCAACATCCAAACCTGTCAGGGTTGTTTGTTATGTTGTAGTGGGGGGGTTACATTTCCTGCTGTGTAGTCAACTCCAATCCCCTCCCCCCCCAAAGAGACAGGAGGGAGATGGAGCTGCTTTCCAGAGCTTAGGAAACTGGGCCTTTATTTTTTCCCTCCAAGACATGAATAAAACTTCTTTATATTTCTAAGGAGCAAGCCAGGAGTGACTTTAATGTTATGGTAGCACATGGGGCATAGCATTTAAGTCCCTGCAAAATCACATTAATACCATCACACTGTTTCTTTAAGACCAAGGATAGACACCAATGACACATGACATATTTAGAGGCTGATTTAAAAACAAAACCTAAAACACAGCCATCCCCGTAAAGTTATCCCTCTAAAAAGAATCAGGTTTTCACCTTTGGAGAGACAAAGTGACAACCTAGATTTTAGATTATTATCATGGAGAGAGAAAGGGAGAGGGAGAGAGAGGAGAAAGAGATGAAGAGGTAGAGGGAGGGAGAGAGAGAGGGCGAGAGAGAGAGAAAGTGAGAGAGAGAGAGAGAGAGAGAGAGAGAGAGAGAGAGAGAGAGATAGATATTGGAATGCACAGTGGAAAAAGTCACAAGACTTCAGATCCCACTCCTGTCACTGACAACCTGTGACTTGGGGCACACCTCTCTGGCCTCAGTTTCCTCCTCTGTAAAATGTGGGGAGTTTGACCTGATGGCCTCTGAAGTCCCTTCTAGCTTTAATCTCTTCTCTATGGCCCATTTTTGTGTCATGGAACCCTTTGGTAACCAAGTGAAGCCTATAGACCCCTTCTCAGGAGAACGTTCGATAACGCATAACCTAAAATACCTAGGATTACAAAAGAGACCAAGTGCAGTGAAATACAGCTATTAAAATTTATTTAACAAAAACAATCAAACCAAGTTTGGGGACCCTGAGCTACGAGCCTCTGCCTAGCTAGATGCTGACAACCAAATGTAGAGGGAATTTCCTTACCCTGAGCTCCCAACACTCATGGAATTCCCAAATCATTTATGGGTTCAGGCTAAATATTTAGAATGAAGTATTAAAAACCTTTGCCATGCTAAACAGAAATGAGGTGGCATCATATAGTTTAGAGGATCTCAAACTTCTTGGCCTCAGGACTCCTTGACAGTTAAAGATTACTGAGGGCCCCAAAACAGCTTCTGTTAAATGGGCGTTACCTATTGGCATTTACCGTATTCGAAATTAAGACATTGTAGGATTACTATGACAATAGTTCAAACAGCTCTTCCTTTCCTCAAGCCCCTGATCAATGCCGTTCTCTCCCCACTTGAATTAGATTGTACTGATCCGTCTCAAAGATGTACCTGGCCAGGACAAGGAAGCTAGCCGAGGGCAAAATGCTTCCGTCCCTTCCTTACCTTTGTGTGCATGGTGTCTCGAACGCTGTAGGTACTTAAGAATGTATTTTAGACTAACCTGAACTGGAGCTGATGTTTGTAAAAGGAAAGACTATCGTCGTATTCCTCATAATAGCGAACTATTTTCATTAAACTTTTTTATTGATACCTTTCGTTTTTACATCATCCATGTTTTCCGACGTGCTTCCCTCCCTTTCAGAGAGGGAAAAAGTGCACATTGAACAAAGCTATGCACCCTTCTATTACTCTGGGAAAAGTACCAGGGAAAGAAGAGAAATACTTGAGGAAGGGGGGAGGCAGCAAAGGAAATGTTACTGACCCAGCTTAGAGAAAATTCACAAAATTACAGGCATGAGAAGGAAATTAGAATCTGAAACTGCTCTTTGCATAAATTGTCAGGACACTTAAGAACACTGATGGGAAGGGAAAATTTCCACACTATTATAAAATGATTGAAAATTGGATAGGATTAGTACAATGGAAATTGTCTTTGAAATCTGAATGCCAAATTTAAATGCTCATGCCCCGCTATGGAAAATGACAGAACATTTGAAATTTTTAAAAGGGTCACAGGATCCAGAGCTGGAAGGGACCTCAGAGGCCACTGGGACCAACTCCATCTTCCAGGTGATAACACTGAGGCTGAGGGAGGGATTACAGGATCCTGCACCTAGGACTGGAGGCCCAGGAAGACCAAAGTGAGGCCCATGGAGGCTGAGGATGTAACGGCAGTGGGATCTGCCAGAGGCTGGACAAATACTTGTCAGGTAGTGAGGATTCTCGCTTCAGGAGGGTGTCAGATTAGATAATATAGGAAACATGCCCCCATAGGATTCTGAGTTTTGGAGCCTGAAGAAAGTTGATGTCATATGTAGATATATCACACCGAGCTTGGCTACTGGGAGGTAACCAAGGGGTGTGTATGAGTGGAATCCCCAGAAAGGAGTCTAGAAACATAGTGGCTATGGTCCCCTTGCCAACAGAAATGGAGGCTTCTTGGGGGCAGAGGCTCGCTGATGAAAACTCCCAGATTTGTAACTCGTCTGTAATTTATCATGCGAGAGAGCTGCTTGGGGCTCTGCCTGACTGCACCTGCTAGACCACACATTCTCCTGTCTGGTGTTATGTTCCTTACGCATATTGAGCCCCAGATAAATATGGGTGGTACTTGGACAGGAGATGTGGAAGCTTAACAAGGCTTTAGAGGCACCTGGGGTTTGGGAAGGAGAGTGAGTTAGAGGGTAGGGAGACAGCCATGCACAGAAAGAAAGTAAATGCAATCAATAAAACATTTAAAAATACAATGAAGAAAAATCAACGATATTCAGACATATAAACAGGATGGTTTGAGGCCTGCCTTGTTAAACTTCATATACATATGAGAAAACCAAACTAACCAAACCACATTTTCCTAAATCATCATTCTTGTCCTCTGCATAGTAGAATGATCATTCATTGGTGAGTGTGAAGTCTAATAAATAGGACAATTTTTTAAAAAGGAAATCTCGTGGCTTTGATCATCAGTTAATTAATTTTCATCCCATTCAATTTAAGCAACATTTCTTTACACTACCAGCTCAGAGCCCTTGCGTTTTTTGGACTCAGGCAAGTTTGGGTGCAGAGCCGGCTGATCTTTGTGTTTGGTGACCATCTCCTATAAGAGAAATGTTAGTGCTTGCTCCTGAGCCCTTCTCCAAGGCAGGATGCCAAGAAGAAACAAAATCGAAAAGAAATGTTTCAGCATAAGAGAAGTCTCTCATTAGAATAAAAAATGGCAGAAGGCAAGGCCTTAATTGCCCATGAAGGCCCATGACTGAAGGTGGCGACTGCTGACGTCTGAGTTGTTAGAAGCTGGAAACTTAGCAGGAAACGCTCTCCATCTGCTGGAGCTTCCGATGGTACTGACACTTCTCCCTCGCTTTAAAAATCATCCTAATTCAGGGGAAAAAGGAATTTGATCCCTCTCCCTTTCGGTTTTTCAAATAGTGATGTGTGCACAAAGCGTGGCCTGAACCTTTGCTGCTTCTCTCCTTTATTCTCAAGCATCAGTAATGGAAACGGGGTCTTTGCTTTTTAGGATCTCCATCAGAGGGGATGTTTGGGCCAAACAAAAAAGTGCCAAGTGCCCTCAACGAGGTTCAAGGTGAAAACTCATCCCTGGGGCAAACCACAATGAGGCAAAAGACAGCGGTGAGGGTGGAGTGAGGGTGAATACCAAGACGCCTCTTGGAACCCACACACCATTGATTGGAGAGCAGAGAAGGAAGCCCCGTGTCAGTCACAGGACACCAAACATCCACACCAGTGTAAAATCAGAGGCTCGTCGATTCCTGTCTGTCTTCCTAACCTTTTCCACAGAGGGTTATACAACAAGCTGGCAGCCTTCCTCATGGGGGCGCAGGTGAAATCCTGGACCTGAAGTCAAAAAGCTTGGGTTCGAATCCTGACACTTACTCCCATGTGACTTCCGGCAAGTCACCTGATTGTTGTGCTTCAGTTTCTCTTCTGTAAAAAGAGAAGTGCTCGGACAGCATGAGCCTGCGTTGAGGCTGCTTTGGCCTCAGAATCCTACGATCCTGTGTCTTCTGTTGAAGAAGAGTGTGTGTGTGTGTGTGTATGTGTGTTGTTCAGTTGTTTCAGTTGTGTCCGGCTCTCCATGATCCCCTGTAGGGTTTTCTTGGCACTGATACTGGAGTGGTTTGCCATTTCCTTCTCCAGCTCCTTTGACAGACAAGGAAACTGAGGCAAAATGGGGTTAAGTGACTTGCCCAGGGTCACACAGCTAGGAAGTGTCTGAGGCTGGATTTGACTCCAGGCCCAGCGCTCTGTTCCCTATGATGCCCCCTAGCGGCCCCACATGTGTGTGTGTGTGTACAGATAAAATTGTGATTTTAAGCAACTGAAAATTCTTATTTGGGGGATGATGGTGGGCCAATAGGACACAGTGCGAAGATGCTCAGAGTCAGAAGTCCTGGGTTCAGGTTCCGGCTGTTCTGCCCACTGCTTGTTATAGTTTGCAGCAGCTACTTACGCTATTCAGCCCTCAGTTTCCTTATCTGCCAAACACAAATGGACTAGATGACCCCTGAGGTCCCAGTTCTTTTGCCGCCGTTCAGTCATTTGATTAACGTCCGACTCATCTGTCATCCTGTTCGGGGCTTCCTTAGCAAAGACACTGGAGGGTTTGCCATTTCCTTCTCCATCCCATTACACAGACGAGGGAGCTGAGGTCGACAGGATGAAGTGACTCGCCCAGGTTCCCGCTGATTGCACTCTCATGACTGCGCACCAAAGCAAAGATTCTATTTAAAAGGAGCTTGTGCATTAATCTAGCACCTAGGTTCACGTTGGTATTGACATACACGCATTTCCAGTTTTGTTGTATCCGGTTATAACCATAAGTATTCTTCGCTCACAGATTCAACACAACCTGCAATTCGACTCAGTTCAACCATTGACTCCACGTTGGTTGTGTGCTAGGCACTGGGGCTGCAAAGATGAAAAACCAATATGGCGCCCGCCCTCAAGGAGTCTGTAATCTCATGGAGTAAAGAGGGGAAAAGGTCAAAGATAGACACAAATAGGTAGGATACAGGTAAAAGGAACCGGGTCATGGTGCAGAATCTCCTTGAGAATATTAGCATCTAAGGTGAGATTATTTCATTTTAGAAATAGAGGCACAAACTAAAATACCTGAGGGCAGGGGCTATTCTCCTATCTTTGGACCCATCCCAGTACCTGGCACAGAGTAGGCCCTTAATAATTGCCTGCTAATTAGTCAACTGACTCAATGTGATTGAGAATAGAGGTCAAAGGTCCTCTCACTCTCTTCTTCTGGATAAAGGTCCTTGGCCCTTAGGCGTCAATCAATCAATCAGTGAACAAGGTTTTCTTAGGCACCATGGTAGTGCAGGAGACAGAAAACTGGAGTCATGGCTAGGGAAACTCTGACCCATGTGCTGAACTTCCCTGTGCCCCAGACAAATCTCTGACTACAGGCTGCATTGGTGAAGAAAGTTTCCTCTTATTTGAGATCAGTGAAATCCCGGGTCTAGTCCTCATCAAGTCCCTACTGCTATGATACAGCGCTGACCTTCAAGAAGCTTAAGAACCAATGAGTCATAGGGTAGGAGAGGAGAAGACAGCTATATCAGTAAATATGGTACTAGTATAATGGAACAAGGCCAAGCAAGCATCTGAGAGAAAACTACATAGATTCAGCACGCAATGGATGCTTGCTAGATGTACACTGAAAGACAGGGGAGGAGGAAGAGACATATTCAGAAATGAAGATGATATGAAAAAACCCCCTTGCCCCCCAAAAAAGAAATAAATGAACAAAAATTTAAATTATTGAATTCAAGTGAAAATAGATCCTTCGTGGGCAGTTTTCCTATTTTTGGAGGCCCAGACAGAATCTTAGTAAATCATGAAACAAAGAACAAGAAAGACCAACACAATTTGAGTTTTTTTAGAGGGAGCCTGGTGAAGGAGACAGAGTTTTTTCTATAGATTCAAAGATGTGGGGCTGAATCTTGGATCTGTCTCCATGTGACTTTAGGAAAATCATTAAATTTTTCTGGGCCTCATCTGACTCATTTGTAAAATCTGAAGGCTGGACAAAGGGACTTTGAATGTCCCTGAACTCAGAATGAATCTCTAGAGCAAGGGCCTCATCTGTAGACTGTGAGGGATTGGACTAGGTGATCTTGGAGGTCTATAAATCCAGCTCTCAATTCTCAGATGCTCTGTTAGTCACTCAATACCAATCGAGGTTTTAGTGCTGCGATTATTTAAATTCAGACCAAGCCCAAGCCAAAAATGAGTTTTATAACCAACTGAAAGCAGTTGACTGATACATGAAACCCCAGGAAAGTCCTTTTTCAGCTGATTTTCAAAGCACAGGCTGGGCTCAGACTTCACGACTTATAAAGAAAAGCTTTTATAACTCATTCATTTGCCATTTGGCTCTTTCCAAATTTAGCTTGTCAAATATGGCCCCAGACGGTAGGGCAGCTGCTATAATGTTCAGAGGAATCCTTCAGGTGTCCCAGAAGCCAGAGTCATTTGTTGATGTCCGATAAACCTTGGGTTATACCAATGAGGTGAGTCTTTTGGGAGATGGGTTTCAAAATTTAAGGACCTGAGTTCAGATCTTAGCTCTTCTAGCTGTGACCTGTGTGACCTTGGCTGAGTGGCTTCAGTGCTTTGGGCCTCAGTTTCCTCAATTTTATGATGAGGGAGTTAGATAGGATGGCTTCCAAAGTCCCTCCTGTCTCAGACCCTATGATTGTACGGATCAGAGCATCTTAAGAGTTCCCTAAGGAATCTCGGAGTCCAACCTATTCCCAAACAAGATTTCCTTCTAAAAGACACCCAAGAAATGGTCACCCATTGCTCAAAGGTGTCTGGGGGAGGGTCAACTCCCTCCCTCCTTCCCAAGGCAGTCCATTCCATTTGGAGATTGAGCCAATTGTTTGGAAGTTTTATTTTTTTCCTCATTCCTAACATCAAAACTAAATCGGTCTCTTTGCAGCTTCCAACTCTGCCTCTCAATTCTACACTAAGGGTGTAGAAAGGCTACTACAAGAATGGAAAAGAATGTCCATCTTCATGGGGTCACAGAGCCTTCAGATGATCAAAGGACAAGACAGAAACCACCAAAGGATCAGAATGAAAGGAAGGTAAGATTCTGTCTTTGTTTCTCTACTTATAACAGTGCCTGGTCATAGGAGTCATTTCATACACACTCACTAAGTTGCACTGATTGGATCTGCAGTTGAGCTGAAAAGCATGGGAAGACTTTACATGATCTGATCCAAAAGGAAGTCAGCCAGGAGAACAGTATTCTCAGCCAACACAACAGAGGGAACAACGAAACAATCAGAAGTGAAGGTTGTAATATTATAATGACCACGCCTGGCTAGTGGAAGTTTGGCCCAAAGAAGGGACAGGGAAGGGGCCTTCCTCGCTTTTTACAGAGGTGGCAGATTATGGGAACGCTGATGTTAGATTTTTTTCCCAAAATGTTGGTTATTTTGTTGAAATACATTTTTCCCAATTTTTTTTTTCCTTGTTTAAGAGATGGCTTCCTGAAAAGGGTACAGGACAAGGTATAAATTGGGAAACCTGAGTGATTTTTAAAGCATCTATCAATAAAGTTTATTTTTAAAAAATCTTTAATCTGAGGAAAAATTAAAAAAAAAAAATTAAGCACCAGCATGCTTCCAGGTAAAGTAATGCATGCCATTTATTAGGAGCCTGCTTTTTTGCTAGGTTAAGAAGACACCCTCTGAGGCCTTCACTGCCTGCACAAGTAGAATTCCTACAAAGTGAGAAGTAGGCACGGTGATCCCCTCCACTAGAGAGCCTCCCAAATGATGGATGGCACATGAGTGCACGGCATCTCTTCCGCTATGTCGGTGACACCCAAGTGGAGGCAGATGTGTCCCACTCGGTGTGCTAAGTGGGACCTGGAGCGTAATGGACGTGAAGGACCTAATTCTGAGGTGAGATGGAATGCCAGCCATGGCTGAGACATCCTTAAGATTCTATTTACACCCTGGGTATCTCATTACTTTGGAAGTTAGTCAGGAGAGGGTGGCAAGAGACGACCTTTGCCAACACACTCAAATGATAAAACTCTCAGGCGAATCTCAACCAAGTGCTGACTCCTCAAGAAGTTTGAACTCGTTCCCCATAGAAATGTTTGCCCTAAAGTTTACAAGAGTCTTCTGATGGGACTTGCCTCCCTCCCGCCTCAGCCACACAAGGGCCAAATCTTGCTTTGACCTCCCCAGCATCTCCCGTACCTGCCGCTATCTTGGTATCTAATGCCTGGCCTGCACTATTATGATGGCTGGCTTGTTGGTCTTCCTGCCTCAAATCTCCCTACTCAGCCACAAAAGTGACCTTCCTAGAGTACAGCTCTGACCACGTCATACCCTTCCTCAATAAACTTCTGTGGCTCCCTATCACCTTTGGTGGAAAATAAAAATTCCTCTCCATTTCTATCTTATTATACATGACTCGCTTTCATGGACCCAACAGTCCAGTTGCACCACCCAAAATGGCTTCCTGGCTGCTCCTCTCACAGGAATGTCTAAGCTGTTATCTCCACAGAGACCATCCCCCATGCCTGGAATGCGCTCCCTCTTCACCTCTGCTGCTTAGAATTCCTGGGGCCCTTTAATCTTCAGCTCAGCACCTCACCTTCAGCTTGCCTTCCCTGATGCCCCAGGGATGTCTCAGGCACCAAATTCTCTCGTGTTGATTTGCCACAACCTTCCGTGTGCATGCCTTGTCCCCGTCCTCTCTCCCAGCAGAATGCAAACCCCTCGACAGAAGGGGCTGCTTCACTTCTGCCTCTGCTCCCTTGGGTGCTTGGATGGCACCTCGCTCACCCGAGGGGTTTAGTAAATGCTTGTTGATTAGGGAACAGAATAGACGTCCACAGGACATTCAAGAAAATGCACTTGAATTCAATTCCTCAAAGACTCATTAAGTACCTACTATGTGTGAGGATCTGTCCGAGGCAATGCCACATCAAAAGACAGGCCCTGCCCTCAAGAAGCTAGTATTCCACTGGGGAATAAATCCGATATGTAAACAAGGAAAATAAGAGGAGAGATTTGAAGCTGGAACTGGTCTTTGAAGGAAACCAGTCCAATATTCTAACTTTCACTGAGAACGAAAGGGAGGCTCAGAGTGCCCAAGGTCCTCCTGGCACAAAATGGACAAGCTGGTATGTGAGCATGGGTCATGTGACTCTGAGTCCAGCCCTTCCTGGTGCTGTGCTGTGATAAAAGCCATGGAGGCAGGGCTGGAGGCTGAGGCAAAGGACTAAAACTGAAGGCAGTTTGGGGAACCCCTATTTAATGAGGGTTCTCCAGCCCTCCAGTCTCCATCCCAGTCCCTCACGTGCTCGTGTGGAAGACGCTTCTTTGGTCTACCAAGTGCATTGAGCCCCATGACTGTGGACTTCACTGGACCTCAGCCTGAGCCCTTAGCCTCCTGCAGCATGGGTCCCAGTGAAGATTTCACCAACAGCTGCAGCCAAGGTCCCGAACTGTCAGATTCCCTTCTTTGGCCACAGCCCACATCCTCCCCCCCCTCCCCCCGGGCCATCTCAGTCCCCTGAACACATCCATCAATTGACCTCCCCGCCGTGGATCTCCCCCTGCTCTCTCTGTTCTGGCCAAACTGAATGATCACCACCTTGTCTTAAAGTACTCGCTCCTGCCCCAATGCATTTACTGAGACCAATCATTATGTCTGGGATTACCCCTCTGTCTCCCCCTTTATGTCCACAGATTATCCATTTCTGCTTTCAAGACTCAGTTTAGGTGCCACTTCCTCTGGGAAGCCTGCCTAGATTCCCCAGGTGAAAGTATTCACTAACTACAGCCTTTTGTCTGGCTTTATTAAATCATGCTCTGTTGGTGCCTTCATGACATCGGGAGAAGCAACCATCTCAGAACCGCAGACTGAAGGTGGGATGGGTCCTAGGGGGCCTCCGGTCCAACCCTCCCAGGGAGGTCAAGGGATTTGTCCAAGGTCACACAACTAGTGTTTGAGGTTACGGGAAGACACGGGCAAGAGTCACGCGAGATGGATGGGCATGAATAATGAGCTGACATCTGGATTACTGAAAAGTAACACCCCTAAGACTGATCTAGGGCTTGACAAGATCCTGAATCTGCCTGTGTGAGCAGACGCACTCACTCTGGTTCCATCACATTCAAGCTGGCTCTCCTTTTCGGAGGCCGTGCCCTGTCCTCTCTCCGGAAGAGGCTCTCATCCCCTTGAGGGCAGTGACGATGCCCTTCTTCACGCCATTCTCTTAGTGCTGAGCTCAGCCTCTGGCACACTGGAGGACTGAACAGATACCGGCCCAATGGAATGGAACTTAAGAGATAACTTAGGGGAGCTTAGATAACACACACTCGTGTGTGTATATACGCATATAGGTGTATATGTGTGTGTGTGCGTGCATAATGGATGTATACATTCACACACACGTACACATGTATACACACACGCACACATACTCACTACACACACATCCAGAAGCTACAGAGAGAAAGTTAGAGAGACCTGAATGAAAATGAGACCAGCGGGATGAAAATAGCCATCTACTGCGCTAATGTCAATAGAGAACAAGTCTATAAATTCATGTAGCAACGTTGCAGTTCCGTCCCTACATCTGCTTTCACAGTGACTGATGGGGACCATGGAACAGATGATGCATCTCAAGAGTTTCTACAGAGACACACAAGTGATGGAGAGAGAAATCTAGACCTGGAATTCTACTGTTAGAGAGAATACCCGTGGGGGAAACGTCCTCAGGGGCGCCGAGTAAAGGGTCTCATCAGGGTCACACAGCCAGGAGGTGTCACAGTAAGGACCTGAACCTTGCTGGTCCCTCTACCCATGATGCCATGCTGCCTGTCAACACCATTACTACTACTGCCACTATGACTACTACTAGTAACACTACCACCATCACTTCTCCTCCTCCTCTCCTCCCACCACGACTGGAAATACTAATAATGATCCTCACCTCGATTTCACTTGAGTCTCATCCTTTAAGACCCGGCCACAGAACCATCTTTTCCATGAAGCCTTTCTTGATTCACTCCCATGCTGGTGCCCTTTCTTCCACACTTCCTATGTGTGTGTATATACATATAATACACACATACACACACGTATACGCACACACATTTTATATTGATGTGACACACATTTTTAATGGGCCTTTGTGGTCTCTCCCATTAGAATGTGGGCTCCCGGCAAGGGGAAACCTGTTTCATTCTTTGTCTCTGTATCCCCAGCCCCTCAAACAATGCCTGGCACACAGTAGGGTCCTTAACACATTCTTGCAGATGGATAAATGTGTGCTGAGGTTTCTGCAGCATTTTAAGGTTGACAAAGTGGCTTACCTATTTGTCTCATTCAGCAGGGAGGAAGACAGCTTTGTAATCTGAGGATGTGGGTTTGAATCCTGCCCCTGCCACTCACACCTGAGTGATCTTGGGCAAGTCTCTCAATAGCTAAGGAGAACAAAAGTAGCCAGCCTTTGGGGTTCCTGTTATATTACAGGCAAAGCACCCGACCTCTTTGAGCCTCATCTGTAAAATGAAGGGGTCAGACTTGACAGCTTTTTGGGGTGAGGGGCCCCTTCAGCTCCGACTCTATAATTCTACGATTTTCACGAACCCTTTAGCTCAAATCTGAGAAGCCAAGGTCTCGGGACAGGGCTCTAAACCATCGGTAAAAAGGAAAACATTTGATGTTCTCATATTGGGCATCTGATCTTATTAAAGACTCAAATGTAACCGTCCACCAGAAAAGTCTATTTTATGTTGTGGGGCGGGGTTGAGGAGGTGCAAAAGCAAAATTAACGCCTAAAAATCTTGGAGGCTCAACCGGCTCCCTTTGATCGTTGGATTCCTAGTGCCGTGAAGATCTGAGTTCCAATGTCGCCTCAGACACTGAGTCCCACTCACTTCTAAGGTCCCTTACGGCTTTCCATCTCTGATCAAAGAGCCGTTCCCCACTAGGTAAATGGGTGAAGGAGATCAACGGGAGATTTTCAATGTAGAAAATCCAAATAATCAACATGAAAAAATGCTCTAAATCACTCATAGTAAGGGAGATGATAATGAAAGCAACTCCGACTAAATGGACTGCTGGGGGACTTCTGAACTGGCCTGGCCACTCTGAAAAGCAACACAGAGCTACGCCTCCAAGTTTACCCAACTGCACGCACTTTGCCATGGCAATGTCACTACTCTCCTCAGACCCCAAGTGACCAAAGAAAGAGGAAAAGGACGGATATGTTCAAAACCAGCTCTTTTTGCAGTATCGAAAATAGGAAAGCAAGAGAATGCCTTCTTCCTGGGGAAAGAGAAACAGAACAAATTGTGGCATACGGACATAATGGAATATTATCATCATCACACCACAAGAAACGGACAGTTTCAGAGGAGGCTGGAAAGACTTTTAAGAATGGACAACACACAGAGAAGTGAGCAGAACAGGGAGGGCTCACAGAGGAAAACAACCTTGAAAGCCTTGTAATGATAAGCAGGAGTACAAAAGAATGAAGAGGGCGACTCACACTGGGAGGCGGGGTAGAGGGAGGGAGAGAGACACAGAAAGAGACAGAGAGAGAGAGAGAGACAAAGACACAGAAAAACAGACAGAGAGATAGAAAGAGACACAGAGACAGGCAGAGACACAGAGAGAGACAGAGACACACAGATAAAGAGAGATAGAGAAGGAGGGAGGGAGGGGGAGGGAGAGAGAGAGAGAGAAAGAGAGAGAGAGAGACAGACAGACAGACAGAGAGAGACAGAGACAGAGAGATGGGGGGTGGGGGGGATGGAGAGAGAAACACACCCCTTGTTTTCAGGTAAGGCCAATGAAGGAATTTGCTTTGCTTGACTATGTATGTTTATGAGAAGAATTTTCTTTTTTTTTTTCATTTGTGGCTTTTGTGTTTTTTTTGTGTGTGGTTTTGGCTGTCGTGGGGGGTGAGATGCAGTAGGAGGGACAGATTATAAATGTATGTTAAATGAATACTTAGCATAGTGCCTGGAACATAGTAGGCATTTAATGCTTTCTCTATACAGGACATTAGGATCCTAAGCGTGTTGGGGTCAGAAGCAAACATTAGGTGTTCTTTATTGATCGATTGGATTAATCAGGAGAATCTCGCCATTGAAAGCCAAACAACGTAGCACGCATGCAACACGTGGGCTCAGCGGCGGCCTTAAGAACCCTCTTCAATAACACGCAGCATTCCCTCGTTAAATACCAATTAGAAGGAAACAAGGGAAGACTCAAATTGACGAGGAGTTGGGGCTCCCGTGTCCATTTTTCACCTGAAGCCCTCTCCAGCGCGGTCTCGCCATTAAGCCAAAGCTGGGCAAAGGTAATCAATCCCAGCTAAGCAGCATCTCGCTGGGTGGGCAGGGCTGAGCGCGAGCCCCTCCAGAGCCCCGGCGGGCTGCCAGCCACCAGACAGGAGCCATCAGTGTTTCTGACGATCACGGAGCACGAGGGCTATGCATAATTGACTAGACGATGGGCTAAAACTGTGTCCAATCAGCGTGTGAGCAGCGCGGCGTGGAATATGCGTGCCACCTGATTACACGGAGCCTCGTCCTTTCCCTCTCCTCATGAAACCTCTTCAAGGTCCACAGTACGGTAATAAGATCATTACTGTCAAGCAGTACGAATCGCGGGCAATGAGTCTTGGGATGGGGAGTCATACTTCACAAGCTCCCCCCCCCTTCTCCTCTCCTCTTTCCTACTGTGGGGAGAGGCAGCAAGGGGACAGTGAGGTGACAGAACGACAGGATCATCTTGGACCAACTAAAAGCCACTTTTCAGAAAAAGCCAAGAGGCATCGGCTTAAGAGAAGCTCGGACATTTTCCCCTCTTTTCCTCCCCACTCAGCTTCAACCCCCCTTCAAAATTAGATAGAATTAAACCAGGTGCAGAATTCTCTTTGCATGAATTCTGGCATAACGCAGTTGAAATTTAATCATCTGATGGATCTTCCTATCTGAGCAAGACCTTGCTGCCCCCACAGACAAATGGCCAATTTTCTCCATTTCTCCCTTACAAAAGGAGCCTTTGGGAACAGAGAGAGAGAGAGAGAGAGAGAGAGAGAGAGAGAGAGAGAGAGGGAGGGAGGGAGAGAGAGAGAGAGAGTGTATGTGTGTGTGTGTGTGTGTGTGTAAGAGAGAGAGAGAGAGAGAGAGAGAGTGTGTGTGTGTGTGTGTGTGTGTGAGAGAGAGAGAGAGAGAGAAAGAGAGAGAGTGTGTGTGTGTGTGTGAGAGAGAGAGAGAGTGAGTGTGTGTGTGTGTGTGAGAGAGAGAGAGAGAGAGAGAGAGAGAGTGTGTGTGTGTGTGTGTGTGTGTGTGTGTGTGTGTGAGAGAGAGAGAGAGAGAAAGAGAGAGAGAGAGAGAGAGAGAGAGAGAGAGAGAGAGAGAGAGAGAGAGAGTAAAAGAGTGTAAGGGGCACGACCTACAAGTTTCTCTCTACCTACATCTTTCACAAGTGTGGTACAAGTTAATCAAAGCACCTTTATGTAACTCTATGTCTGTTTGAAGAAATAGGGGGAAGAGCTGAAGAGGTAGATGCTTAAAACTTTTGGATTAAAAATATTTTGCAAAGCTAAAAAAAAAAAAAAAAGAAAAGAAATTTGCCAAGAGGCTGTAAAATAAATATCCTGGTTTTAAATGCCTCTTCCTCACTCTGAAAACCTTAATGATAGAATGATAGAATTACAAACCTACATACAGCAAGGTTTCTTGACCTGGGGTCCACAACCCCCCAAAATAGCCATGGATTTCATGGTATCCGTGAACTTATGTTTTTAAGATTTTGATAACTGTATTTCAATAGAATTGGCCTCCTTTGTATTATTTATGCATTATCGCACATATTTAGAGTTATGCATTATTTAATGTATTTTAGAACATTCTGAGAAGGGATCCATAGATTTCACCAGACTAGCAAGGGGGTCTATGACTCAAAAAAAGGTTAAAGAGTCGTGATCTAGAACTAGAAGGAACTTTAGATATTAGCTAATCTTCACCCACCAATGCCCAGTCTATCCATTTTATGGATGAGAAAATTGAGGTGCAGACATGAGTAACCCTTGGCTCTCAGACATTCTTCCAAAGGTCTGGCAGGTGTCACTAATTTGCAAAAACTGAGGCCGTAGGTCTGATGAGCAGCCCAGTTTAAGTATGGAGAGGCCCACTGGGGGAAAGACATTTTGACTACAGCCACCTCATGAAATCTGGAAGGACTGTGTATGTATCAGAAAAGGTGACATGAGGGAGATCCCAGACTTCACAGTGTATCTTAGAATATCTAATGAAGATCAGAATAAGAACAAATAGACTGATAACTAATACTGGCCATATAGAAAGAGGGAAGGATAGCAGAGAGAAGAGTCTGCATATGCTGCTTATATCCAGAAAAGAGGAAAGCTCATAGTGGCATTGACTTTGAGTTGGCAGGGATGTTAGAAGCCATCATGGCCAAAGCCCTCACTTTACAGGAATAAACTGAGGACTGGAGAGAAGAAATCTGCTCAAGGTCTGTTAGAACCAATCAGTTAACTCCCAAGCATTCATGAAGCTTCTCCAAGATGCCGACACTGTGCTAGGCACTGAGGACACAGAGAGTGAAGGAAAGCACTCTTCGCCTTCAAGGAATTCCAACATAACACCCAACACCAATGCATGCAGGTGTATATAAAACACCTACAGTGCTGCTGACAGGGCGCGTCTGGGGGTGAGGAGGACCAGGAAAGGCTGCCAGCTCATGGTAGAGCCTCCTTTGGACAGGGATGGGACAAGATGAGAAGGTATGGATATTTGTGGTTGGCATCAATGTAGGGAGAACTCGTCATAAGGAGATTCCATCAATGCAGACAAAAATATATTTTGGTACAATCTTTGATTCATGTTCCAACATTTTCAGTAACAACAATCACCGGTGCATTTAAAAACAAATAAACAAAAAACCAAACAAACTTCCCAATTATAGGAAGAAATGGGAGGGGGACAATTATGTCTCTGTCCACCCACGTCAGTCCAAGCACACATCCTTCTTTTACCTCTTATTTGTCAAACTGGTGAATGATTATCTAGAGCAGAGGTGCCAAACTCATGAAACTCCAGTATGGCAGGAACCAGGTAAAATGAACCTAGGAAATGTTTAACAAAATAAGTAAAAATATAATACAGCACACACTATGTTAATCCGTGGTTTTCTCAGTTGACATGGGGCTGTAAGGATCTATTTGTAGTTGAGTTTGACACCCCTGCTGCACAGCTCAATGGACTACAATGGCTGCCGACACAATGAGGATGAAGGAAGGTGAGCTTGGAAGAGGTTGGGAAGGGAGAGACATAACCAGGAATGGGAACACAAAAAGAGAAAAGTGATTTCATTATACTTCTGGGCTATCCTCCTTGAGAGGCCATTTCCCTGCTCTTCAGCAGGACTTAGGTCTGGGCAGTAGTGGTGTCAATAAGGTTGAAGTCAAGGGTCGTTCTAGAGCTCTTGGGATGAACTGCCCACCTTGAGGCAGGAAATCCCTTATCCCTGAATGCTTGTGATAACTAGATATCAGCCAATTAAGCTTAAAATTGTATGGATAAAGAATATTTATTTCTCCTCATTATTATAAAAGGGCCAAGTAAGTGGCCTGTTTTTGTAAAAGTGCCAAATGGTGTTGAGAAATATACATACATACAGATGTATAATATTATGTGTTTGTCTATCACACATATATGCATATGTGTGTATATATAGAGATATATTTATTCTTTAGTGTCACATTGAGAAAATGCCATAAATCTTTTAGTTTCGAATCCTCCATGAGTTTTTGTTTAGTTTCATATTTTGTCTCATTTATATAGATTTTTCCAGGTCTGAGAGAGGAACATCAGAGTCTCCTTTTATTATTATGTTACTACTTATCTATTTTTGCAATTTATTTGCTTCATCCTTTAGAAATCAGGAAAACAAGAACCCAGCGACTATGATAACAATGCAAGTCCTTTTGGACAGTACAGCCATTTTGATTCGAAATGATAATGACCAACTTGTCCGACCAAAAGAAGAGATCTGATAAGATCCTTCTTGCTACTTCTCTGTGGAGATCAGGGATCAAAGGTGCAAAACATTCATATCACATTTGATGTTTTTTTCAGTTTTTGCTGAACTTTTTTATTCCTCTTTATTATGATGGAACAATCTCTGGGAGTGGAGGGGGGAAGGGAGGATACAGTAGGGAATGTCAACGTTCTAAAGGCAAAAGATAGTGACACAAATCTGATGAAGGTTCTTGTGAAACAACGGACGATGGCTATTCTACCATCAAGAACCTCTGGTCAACAAGTCTCCTTGACTCGACCTGGCCTTGAGGAGAAAACCTCTGGTTTCTAGTTTTCATCCACAGAATTTAGAAAAAAAAAACAGTCAGGAGGAGCATCATGGTTGAGATTCCTCATTGGAAGTAGAATGTATCATACATTTCTATCTATAGGAAAAAACTCACCTCTACCTCAGAGGATCATGATTTTTAGAGATGGAAGACACCACAGAGACTGCCAGGCTGAACAACCTCATTTTAGAGATGAGGAAGCTGGCTCAGAGAGGGAAGTGCCTTGTCCAAGAGCATGAGGTGGGATGTGGAAGAGCGAGGATTTGAACCCAGCTCCTCTGGCTCTAAGCCCAACACTCTTTGCACCACCCTACATTTCCTCTTGGAATCCCCAGCTTCCTTCAAACCTCCACTCCAGTGACATCTTTAGGAAGGCTGCCTTGGTCTTTTCCATCACTTGTACCCAACTCGAATGGTTATTATCTGTGACATGGGATAAGTCACTCAAACTTCCTGGGACTCAGTTTCCTTCTCTGTGAATAGGGGGAGGGGGAGATTGGACCAGATGACCTTAGAAGTTCCTTCCTGTTCTGAATCTAGGAGCCTAATATTCCCTACATAAACTAACACAGTTCACGCAGACAGGACTGACCTGATTCTGAGCCTACTTAGGGGGAGTTTTCTTATTCCCCATTACTTCCTTCATCAGTTTTTTTTGAAGGCCAAGCATTTATACTTTTTAATCTACTAATTCAGCACGAAGAGAGGATTCCACTTCCGCACTAGAACAAAGCTATTTGGATTCTTTGCCCTCTCCCGCCACCCCCAAGTAGAAGGCAAGTGACTTGTGGGCATGTACTGTTTCATTTTTGTCTCCGGGCACATAGTAGGGGCCTAGTAAATGCTTATTAGATGGAAATGAAGCTGAAAAGGTCTTTCCAGCCTGGAGATTAGAAAGAAAGAGTTGCCACAGAGCGTCTATTGGATCCAACCAAACCCTGCCATTCCTTTAAAAGGGGAGGGAGAGCTGTGAGAGTTAATGACCTCAATGAATAGAACCTTTCCAAGCGAGAGCTGGGGCTGCCAACAGATGAACTGAGAAGGAAACCCACAGAACAGTTTAGTAGCATGACCCAATAGCACCTAAGGCTTAACAACCTCTCTAGCTCAAAGGAATCCCAAATGAGCCTAGAATACAGCAGGAGGCCAACCTCAAGATTGGCTGACTTGGGCAGAAAAACAGAGCAGATAATGGAGGTACCACCAGGAGGAGGGAAAGCTGAGAACATTCACAAACTTGTGCTCCAAGGAACAAAAGAGACAAATGGCCTTTGCAATGACCAAGTGTCCTAATGGCCACTTAGAGAACAGTGAACAGCCAGGAATACTTACAAAAGGGGGGAACAGGGGAATGGGCTGTTTTCATCCTGTCACCAGAACTCAGGAGAAAAGGATGCTGAGTCCTTCTGTCATGTCATTGACTCTTCAAAATACTTTCTAATCATCAACTAATTCACTGCGAGTTTTCCTAAGGCATCTGCAAAGATGACTGAAAAGGGCATTAACAGATAGGGCTTGTTTTGTCTTTTTTTTTCTTAGAAAGTAGGAGAGAATCTGGGATTACTACTGGGTAATTTGAAATAAGGTAAGCAATATGGGGACACCTGGCTGCCTTGGTGACTAAACTCACATTTCCCATGTGGTTAAACAGTTGTTCAAATGGGAAAGCATTTATTAAGCACCTACTGTTTCCCATGTGTTTGGATCAGTCGCTCAAGTCAGAAAGCATGTTTCCCATGTTTTTGTATTAGTCATTATATTAGGAAGGCAGAATTTGTGATTTCAAAGAGAATCTCATATGTGCCTAAAAGGTCCGGAACCGCAGGATATAAGGAATTCTCTAGGCAGAAGGCAGGAGAACTAAAGTATGTATTTACACTCCACAATAACAAGCCCACAAACCAGCGTCCCCATTTTGATATTTTCATCAAAAGCTTCCAGGCCCAATAAGTCTGCCTTACAAGGGTAATCAGAAGGCCACAGAGAAGCGAGATGGTATAAGGCAAAATTGTATACATGCTTCCCCTCTATGGTAAGAAGATTACCCACTAGCCTCTAGTCAGCTCTGCTACTGGCAGCTCAGCTTCGGCTGTAGGTGTCTCTGGCTCCAACCGGAAAAGGAAAGGAGGATCTTCAAGCTGTCCTCTCCCCTCTTATAGAGTTTTTGACATCATCAAGCGCCGCCTGAACGACCAGGGCCGATTGGTTCTTGACTTGGCCCCTCCCCCACCGTAGACCACGTTAACACACCTCCCCTCAGCCAGCCCTACGACTCATCACACAGGAAGCTCTGGTCCTGCCCCGGAAGAGCAAGCCCCAGCGTTCAGGGAAGCTCAACGAGGCGAGCTGAGTCATTCAAAGAAAACAAAGTCCATTCTGGCTACAGTCATTCAAGTCAGAATGCATTTACTAAGCACCTACTGTGTAGCAGAATCTTCCCAAGTTGCCCCCTCCTCACTGCAATCTTTCCACCCTGGTTATACATCGCTCCCCCACATATGCTCTGTGAACCAGCCAAACTGAGCTTCTGTCAGTTCCTCACACACAACACTTCATCAGTGTTTGCACTGTTTGTCCATTCTCCACAACTGGAACGCTATTCCCCCTCATCTCTGAGTGGTTTCCTTCAAAGCTCACCTCAGTACCATTTTCTCCATGGAGCCTTTCCTCTTCCCCCCAGTTGAGCTGGAAAGGGAGGTAATCATTGTATATAGAAACATCAGTAGGAAATAATCTTGGGTGAGAAAGGGGAGGATGAGCACCAACCACTTGGGGAGAATAGCTCTGTGTATTAGGCAGCACCTAGGCTGAGCTTGGAAAGGAGCCAGGGATTCCAGGAGCGCTAAGGAGGGAGAGCATTCCAGGTGTGGACATAGCCAATGTGAAGGCGCTGGGGGATGGTAGGTTGTTTGGGGGTTTGAACAAGTAGGTCAATCTGTGACATGGAATCAGTCTAGAAAGATAGGCTG
Source organism: Trichosurus vulpecula (assembly GCF_011100635.1). NCBI lineage: Eukaryota > Metazoa > Chordata > Mammalia > Diprotodontia > Phalangeridae > Trichosurus > Trichosurus vulpecula. The sequence continues at coordinate 3,859,119 of NC_050579.1, forward strand.
GAGTCATACATAGCATGAGGGGCAAGCAATCCTCAAGGCAGTAGGAAGCCAATGAAGCTTCATGGAAGGGGAGGGATGTGATCAGAGCTTGCTTTAGGACTATCAGTCCAGCAGCGGTGGGGAGGAAAGGCCAAAGAAGTAACTCCCCTAGGAATTTTACTTATTCATTCCACAAACATTAAGCATCCACTGTGTGCTGGGCACTACGCTAGGTGCCAGGGGAAATCTGAGCAACATAAAATCTTCAAGGGATTCTATGAAATTAGAATGTAAACACTGAATAAACTTGCCTAAATCCTCCGGATCTTTCTCAGATAAGCTGCTGTCTATCCTGTCTCCGCCATCTTGGACTTGGGAAGTACAAGAACATATTGGTGGGAAACAGATCAATGGATTAGTAGCTCAGGGTGAATGCACACCTGGGAGGAAACCCTGTTTGATAAATCAGGGGAAAAGAGAAGCCTGAATGACAAGTCCCAGAAATCCTAACATGACAGCCCAGAAGCCTTCTGCAGTGGACCAGGAGGCCAGAAACGCGGCTGGTGCTTTCTTCTTGGGATTTAAGGATCAGACATTCTGAGTGAGGAAGGACTTTAGAGGCATCCAGCCTCACCCCAGACCCCATGTCACAGATTACAAAACTGAAGCAAAAGGAGACTGAAGTGACTTCTACTGATCTATGCATAGGAGGACTGCTACAGAGGGTTTCCCTGACAGTTTCTGTCATGCAACTCTTTCAAATTCCTTAAGCAATACTGACTTTTAGGGGAAGTCACTGGGGCAAGAAAGCTCTCAGACTCTAAAAATTCAAAGACAAGAACCGATTTAACCATTCACTTTGGACTTACCCAAACTAGACAGGTAGCGAAAGGTTGGATCCACAACAGGTCAATGCAAACACATAATCAATTCAAAAAGTCATTTGCTCTTCCTTCAGAACAGCAATAGCCACCACTTGTGGAGCACCTTAAGGTTTGGGAAAGGTGTAAATATATCATTTATCACATTTCAAGCTCATGACTCTTCTGTGAGGGAGGGGCTCTAAGGGTCTCTCTTTACAGATGAGGAAACTGAGGCACAGGAGATGAAGTGGTTTTACCCGAAGTCATCCCTCTTATAGGTGTTGAGGCAGCTGAGAAGTGGCCAGGCCAAGACTCAGCAAGATACTCATCTGTGTTTGTGTACAGGCACATACATGTGTTTGTGATAGATTATTATAGATCACACACACACACATTAGGTATGCATGTAAATATATAAATAAAACTGATGTTCCCTAAAAATCAGTATTCCCCAAGGAATTTGAAAGGGTGGTAGAGCAGAAAAATTGTCATATCTATGAGATAGTTTTTATATAAATATATATTATATATAAATGCACAGAAAATAAATATATATGTAAATGTACAATTATATTATATAATAGTGTAACTTGTAGGATTTGCCTCATCCACTTGTAATTTTATATATTTATATATGTATATATACACAAACACACATATATACATATACACACTATATATGGGACCTCTGCATGGTTGGTAGAATTATGAATTGATCCAATCTCTCTTGAAAATGATTTCATATCATTTGAGAAAAGTTGGGCAGCTATGTGTCATAGCAGATAGAACACTGGGCCTGGAGTCAGGAAGACTCATCTTCCTGAATTCAAATCCAGCCTCAGACACTTACTAACTGTGTGACCTTGGGCAAGTCACTTAACCCTGTTTACCTCAGTGTCCTCATCTGTCAAATTAGCCGGAGAAGGAGGCAAACCCCTGGTATCTTTGCCAGGAAAACGGAGTCACAGAGAGTCAGACACAACTGAAGAATGACTGGACGGCAACCAAATAGTTACCAGATTGCTCATCTCCTTTAATCCAGCATTCTCTCTGCTGGCCATGTACTTGAAGGTGATCAAAGATCGAAAGGCCACAAATATACCCAATCTTTTTTTGATGGGAAAACCTGGGGGCCAATTGATTGTTACATGAATGTAGTGGAACAGCTCTAAGAAATGATGCTTCTATGGAATTCAGAGAAGCATGGGAAGGTCTGCATGAGCCAAGAGAAGCAGGACAAAGACAGCAGAACCAGGAGAACACCATTCACAACGACTGCGATGTGACTGAAGATGAATCCTAAGAGGCATCAGCATCCAAAGGCAAAGACCAGTCGAGGTTTCCGAAGCTGGCTGATAAAACATGGGGAGGTGGTGGACAGCGGGCGTGGAGTTTTGGATCCGAGAAACTCTTTTCCTTGTTATAATGGAGCTTTGATGCGTGTATGCGCAGCTACAGGAAAATGACTACGGCATTAAAAAAAAAAATCAACAAAGCCTTAAAAGCCCTTTAGAGATGAGGAAACAGCTACTCAGTTTAAACAAGACCGTAGTGTCGGCTGCTCTCAGGCATGGAATTTAACTGCTGATGTTTAACGTGCAATAAAAGCTAGAGTTAAGAGAACAAACGCAATGAGGAAATAAATAGAAACATTGTAACAATTAGGGTGGAAGGAGTGCTCAGATCCACACGTGGGCACTTTCTCCATTAGATGGAAAAGATCAGCTCGTCCGTATCAATCTTGCTAATTTCGATGTAGTTGTCCCTAATATTTTTGTGCGTCCGGAATCCCTGGGAAACGGCAGGTTTTCTCTTTGGCGGTGAAGGACTAGAGGAGTAAGGGTCCGCCTTCACGCCTACGTGGATATGAACAGCAATGCAGCCCTTGCTTTCCAAACACTTTTCCTGTGAACGTCAGTCTTACGGTAGGCATATTTAAAAAATTTAAAAAATCCTCTGAAACAAAAGTTTCCCGACATTGAAAATTAACTAGAATTTAAGAATTTTCCTCTACGTAGAAACAAAATTCAAGGAGTTTTGACTGAGTTCTGTATATAGTCCTCTATGTTGGTCACTGGGACATTTAGCTCTAATTAGCACAAGGGTGCCCAAGATGACTGAGTGTGATTCAAATTCAAAATTTAAAAATGTATCTTCGTTATCTTCTGAAATGATGAAATGTTTACTTGACAGAAAACATTCTTTACATTTACTGCAATTTAGTTCGATCAATGGCCATTGATCCGAACCAAAACATCCCAGGGAAAGTGACTCTTGAGGGTTGATCCCTTGTATGCTTTCTAGAGAAGACTAGAGGCTCCCTTAGGGCAGGAATGTTCAGTTTCTGTCTTTGTATCTCTAGCAATGAGCACACATTGAATATTTAATCAATGGACAGGGAGACTTCTTGTCTCTGGAGAAACTGGCAATACCATTTTCATAGAGCAGCTATTTGTTTATCTCAAGAAAGCAAAGACACTGGTGATTCCTGCCAAATGGGCTTTTTTGTAAACTTCTAACTTTTAAAATTCACTATCCACAAGTCTCCCTCCAAAATGCCTGTGTTAGGACATCAGGCAACAGGCTGAAGACAGGGCTGTCCTTGAGGTTGTAGATGCCTGGCTGCCTTCAGTTCTGAGAATCCTTCAGTCTATCTCTGTTTGCCATGCCTTTGCCTTGGTTGGGCCTCATGCCTGGAGTGCCCTCCCTCCTCACCTCGGATGTTTAAATGGCTAGTTTCCTTCAAAGCTCAGCTCATATGCCACCTCCTGGAGGCCTCTCCTGATTGGCCCTGATGCTAAAGCTTTCCCCTTAAATTATCTTTTAAATGTACTGTGTATCTGGCTACAGAGGTGCACAGTGTCACCCTCAATAGAAAAGAAGTTCCTTGGGGTCAGGGACAGTTTTCCTTTTGTCTCTGTGCCTGGCACGTGGCCTGGCATCTAGTTTGTTGATTGACCAAAGAGAGCATGTGTGTGTAACTTTCTGTGATTTTTTTGCATCCACGTGTAGATAAATTTCCAGTCACTAGGCTATCACTTTGGGGAGGTGCCCAGGAGCACCTTCCCAGGTCTTTTGGAAGCTCCTGGTCCATGCTGTCTGTCATTCCCTCCCTGGTTTAGCAAATGTGTGCCCGCAGTCCCATGCTGAGCTGGCTGCCCAATTCCAAGTTTGGTTTCTTCAGTTGGACAATGAGAGCATTTGACTAACTGCCTTCTCTGGTCCCTTTCTAGCTCTACATTGTGAGACTGAGAACCTTGCCGTCCTGTAAAATGGGGAGATTCACCAGATGGTCTCTGAGGCCTTTTCCAGGTCTCCATCATCCTCTGATCCCCAAACTCATCTCACAAATCCCTTTTATTTAATGCTTTCCTCCAGGTGCCTTTGGAGAGACAATGGCCCCATTGGCCCCAATGAGAGATGAGGAAATTGATGACACAGCAGTTAGGTGACTTGCTCAAAGTTCCACAGCTGGACTTCGGGTCCAAGGCTCATTTCACCAAATCATGTAGTCCCCCAAAAGAAATAATTTATTTGGTTAGAATTTGATATTAACAATTTGCTATTGAAAAGATGGAATATAAGTAGGACAAGAGCTTTCTTTTAAAAGTCTGTTAATGGATCCGCCCTCCTTTACCAGGGGTCACTTGGTACAGAGGGACTTTTTCATCACCCTGTGCAATGGGATAGTGATAAAATGGCGCACCAGACAGCAAAGAGGCTGCGAGGAAGCTAAAGATGTCGAAAAGGACGACACCACAGACAACAAAACATCACAGCAGCACTTTGGCAGTAGCAAAGAGCCAGGAACAATGTAAATACCCAACAACTGTGGCTGCACAACTGGGGGATGGCTAAAGCATTACGGGATGTGACGTGCCCGGAAACAACCAACAAGAAGAAGACAGACAAGCGTGGAAGGGCACATGAACCGAAGTAGGGGAAAGTCAGGAGAATCAGAAACTTACACCCAGTGACCACAACAATGTCACCGGAAAGAGCACCAACTCCAGAATGTTACCCTGAGTACTGGGAAATGAGAACTGAGCATTGTCCCAAAGAAGCGCGATCAGAAGGTGTTCTCCCCTCCTATCTGAGAGAGCATGAGATGGCGCCATGCTTTGCCACACGATATTTAATTGCACTGAATTGTCCCCATCCCTCCACCCTTTCAATGGCCTCTGTTACAAGGGGTGCTCCCTGGAAGGGGAGAAGGGACAAATGGTGCTGATGTCAAAACAAAAGACAAATCGAAAGAATCAGGAGCGCTATCATGGCAGCTATTTAAGGTATTTTCTTAGAGAAATAGCATTGCAACTTGTAGCTGGGAATGGCCAAGCCAAGACACAGAGCAACACTTCTCTTTCTTCCCAGTTTGAGTCTGGCCTGAAGCATAAGTGGGCGCAGAGCGGAGGTAGCAGAGTGGCTGCCTCCGTGGAGAGATCAGAGCAGTCACACTTTGGCTTCCTGGAGGAACTCAAAGAGTTTCACCCACGATTTAAGGATGTGGCCACATTTTATTTTTTACAATCTCTCTATGATACAGGCAGGGCCAGGAACTACGGCAACATTCAAGATGAAACAGGTAAAACAAAGAAAGAATTCTCCTTCTGAGGGAGGTGAATGGGGGACCCCTGGTCTGACCCCACAACTTTCCAGTCCTTCCTCCTTGCCTCCAATATGCTTTACTGTAGAATGTAACTAAAAGGGATAAAAAAAGACTAGGAAAAGAAATCTGGAAGAATTCAGAGCGGGCACAGAAGTCGTGACAATTCAGGCTAGCTACACTGTCCACACACGCTACCCAGTTCTCTCAGAACTGATTGAGTGGCTATGACCGACCATGCAAAGACTGTATATTCATACAGTCCCTACATGCTACTCAATTCCCTCAAAATTCAGTTGAGTAGCTTCGTAAAGAGTATAAGGATGAAAATTCCTGTCTTTCAATAGATACACTAACGAGTCTGCCTGGAAGCCCTAGGTTCCAGTCCCACAGTGATGTGACTCTGTGGGCTCACATCTGGGCCCTGGGCCATGCCCTGAGACTATGACTTGCAGAGACTCAGAACCGGAAAGGACCCTAAAGAGCTTCTTATCCAAACTTCTCATGTTACCAATGAGGAAACTGAGGCCCAGAGAGGTCATGTGATTTGCCCTACGTCACAAAGGAGTAAGTGGTTGAGCCAGGATTCAAACCCAGGTCTTTTGCCTCCAAAGCTGGCATTTTCTCCCACCGTATCCTGGTGCCTCCATAGAAGACCTTCAATCAAGAGAGGGAGTGAGTGATACATTATTGTGGACATTTAACAGACTGCAGGACTTGGACACATGGTGTCCTTCTGCATCATTGGGATGGTGGCATGATGTCTGTGTGAAGGGGATTTACCTGAGGAGATGAACTCCCCTTGGTATGTGTCAGTGTGATGGGGAAGACACAGCACTATGGAACCACCCCAGCCCTGGAGTGTCAGGAATGACAAGAGGCCTTGAGCTTTCTCTCTGGCTTCAGCACCTTTGAGGATGAGGGGTTCTAGCCATTAGCAAAATCGAGGCAGCAGTTCTCACACATTAACAACCAGTACTTTGAGAAGTACTCCTCACAACCTTGCTGTTTTAGGAGACCAAGTGACTTAACATGAATTCACAAGGAAGCTGTGATTTCATTGGGATAGGGAATCCCCTTTCCCAGCAGAAATCATACCCACTCATGACTTAGTAGATCAGGTCTAGGGAAGTGCCTTTGGGACACAGAGGTAAAGTAACTTACCCAGGGCCACCTAGCTACTAGACTGTCAGAAGCAGGATGTGGACCCAGGTTTTCCTGCCTCCAAACTCAGCCCACACGACCCATGAAGTCACGCTGCTGCTATTTAACAACACACTAGAAAACACAAATCAGTAGCGAAAGGGCTTGGATGCCCCAAGGCACGTGGCCTCCTTACCTTCAGCTGTGCCCGAGAGGCCATCGGCTTTGAAATTGCTGGTACTTTTCTTCCGTCTATGTTTTTTCCTGTTGGCATGAGGGGAAGGTGGAGGATCGAGTTTGGGGCTCGTGGTGCTGGATATGCTGGGGCTCGAACAGACTGAATCTCCCAAACCTGTATCTGCAATTTGACACAGAAAAGTTAAAAGAACTATCATTAAAATGAATTATGATTCGATTCCATTCAACACACTCCTCTTTGAGACTACATGGGGCAGAGCAGGTACTGATCTGCTTTGATAAAGTTCCCCCAGGTCTGATAAAAAAAAGAAATCTGTCTGCCCATCTGTCTATCTAGCCACCTATCCTGTCTGTCTGTCTGGCTGCCTAATCGTCTGTCTGTCTGTCTGTCTCTCTATCCTGTCCACCTATTTGTCTGTCTCCTAACCCCTCTGTCTATCTAATCTATTTGCCTGTGTTTGTATATCTATCCATCTGTCTATTTAGTGTATTTGCCTCTCTGTGTCTATCCGTCTCTGTCTCTTCTCCTAAGATCATGGGATTCTAAAGTATAAAGGACACTGGAGAGCATGTCATCCCAGCCATCTATCATAGATCCCCACCTCTTTCTGCTTACAGATGAGCCCCACATTTCTGGTTAGCAGTATGCTGTGTTCACTTGCAAGCGTTATTAATACCCTTGGAGCCTAGTTTTGGAGACGACCCTCTCAAGATAGAAGTTGTTTAACATTCCCTGGGTTTAAAATATGAGCAACCCAAGTGTATGAGGCTTCCAAGCTCGGCATTTCCATTTCTGAATAGTCTTCTGGCCTGACAAGGTATTCCTCAAATTGAAAAGAGAGAGGGCCCCTGAAAGCCCCAGCTTCAGGAAACTGTAAATGAGTTCCAGCTCCAGCCCACTGGATGCAATCTCATCCTCCGGAGTGAATACAAATAATGCATTTTATTTTGTATCAATTACAGGGCACAGAAATGAATGGCCACTGCCGCCAGTGTTAAATATGGAGGAAAGGGGGGGGAGGAAAAGAAGGCACGCCGAATTAAAAAAAGCCAGCGCCTCATTACTCCACATCTCAACCGGCTCCGACGGAGGCGGCGGCACCGTGCGATGCGTCTGCTCTGCCACCGTCCCGCGCGCTCAATGTCAGCCATTAGTTCTTCCCAATCGGGCATCGATGTTCAACACACACCCCAAAAAATATATAACACGAGCCATAATCATAACAATCTGCAGCCTCTCTGAGCTTCAATCCCTGAAGCGTGAGCTCCAGGAGCCGTTTCACTTTTCACTGGGGAAGATGACAAGCATGACTGGAGGCAGAATAAAATAACATTCCGTTCGCATAAATATCAAACAGCCTGCTAGAGACTGATGGGCCAGCAATGTATTCTTAGCCATCATTCCGGCAGACAGGCCCAAGGACACTCATAACTTACTTTACAATCATTTAGTTTCAGCTCAAGTGGAAAACGTGACAACTTATCTTGGCTGACAAGATGCCGTATCGAACCTTACAATTAACTGGCCCCCGATGATCAGCCCAGCCCATCATTAGCCCTGGCGGGTTTTGATGGACTGTTGTGAGCCCATCTCCTTGTTGATGGCCATCCCTGGAAGGGTGGGGGTGGGGTGCAGGACATCTATTTTCTCCATCCCTACAGATATTCAAATCTGTACGGACGGGGATTCTCAACGTCTGGCAAATGTTCTCCGCTGGAGAACATTTCTGCATGGGGTCAGAAGGAGGAAGCAGGGCTTTATGTTGGAGAAAAGCGCCTCTGGATCAAGTTCCCACTTCCATCTTCGTCCCGAGTAACACAGAGATATTGGAGACGCCTCGAAGCTGATCGAGGCCCGGACGGACGCCATTCCAGGGGAAATGGAGATCGACGTTAACTCTTTTCCTTGGACAGGAGGGTTTGGAGAAGAGTCTGAGGGGCAGCGCTGTTCAGAACAGAGGCAAATGCTGCCGCAAACATTCTTAATAATAAAACCCCTGTTGATCCGCCTGCCGTTTGGGTTTTCCTAAGATGCTTCCAGTGAATCGACAGACGATAAGCTGATATCCCAGTATTTTTATTCAATTATAAAAGGTAGTTATTTATCCATGGGAGCCCCAGTCTGGGGACCTTTAAATATAAAGCAGTAAGAGCAGGACAGGAACTTCCTCTCAGGCCATTTTTACTGCTTATGCTCATCTGCAAATGAGTTAGGGAATAACAGCGCACATTTCCAAAGCACTCTGAGCTTGGCAAAGAACTCTGCATGCAAACAGGGCCTCATTCCCCCATTACTTTGTGAAGCTATCTCTTTTCTTTCCTTTGGGACCAGGCCTGTGATTTCACTGGAAGAGGAAACCCCCTCTACCAACACAAATTAGCACCTACCCTGGAAGTCAGAGACTTGGAGTTGCAAAGGATCACAAAGCCAGTGTGTGTCACAGACAGGAAAAAAAAAAAAAGAGAAATCGAGGCTCAGGAGTTAAATGACTTGGCTGGGTAAGGAAACAAGGTGGGATTTAAATCCAGGCCTCTATAATTCCAAGGCCAGCACTCTACGTGCCTGGCCATCTCCCTCCATGGCACCCAATACTCCTAGAGCCACATGAAAGGCCTTGAAATCCTCATTGACCCCACCAGATAAGGCCAACACAATGATTGCCCCCTTTTCTCTTTCATTCTACAAACACTTGTATTAACTGAGACCGACTCCTTGAGTTTTGGGGGAGCCCCAACTAGGGAGTAGGAGTGTGGGAGAGGCAGGGTAGGGATGAGAGGGGAGTCCCTGAGACTTCCAAAAGGAACACACAGAAACTATTAGCCATGCTTCTCTCAGAGAGCAATCACCTACCCCCTTCTCCCCCTAGCCCCCCAAGTAGGTCAGATGGATCCCTCCAACAGAATGGTGCCTCCAAGTATTCCAGAGAAACCCTAATGAGCTGCAGGCCACGAAACTCTTCATCAAACCACTGCGGAAGTCAACTTGTTCAGAAAGTGAATTTCCCAGAACAAAAGCAAATAAATGTCTGATTTCAAGTTTCAAGAAGGTTCCTGAACCATTCGGAGCCTAGACAGATTTGTGGCTTAAAAACAAAGTCCACTGCCAAGGATATCACAACATCCCCGAGCAAAAGGGAGCCCAGAGTGCTGCTCACAGCCCTGACCCAAGTTTGGGTCCTTGGTGATGGGCCTGTGCCCAATGGAAGGAAACCTCCTCCAATCCCCATCTCTAGAGATATAGCAGGGGCCAATATTCTTGGTACTTTCCTCTTGTGGCCAACACTGTTCCCAGAGCAGGCCCATGGGAATCCAGGGAAGGGGAGGTCCTCAGAGGTTGAAGAAGATTCGTCATTAGGAGGGCTGAGAGGGACTGCACTGAGGGCAATGGAGGGTTATCAAGGGGGGAGGGAGGAAGAGCATATGACAGAAGGGGTTGGGATGGAGAGGTGCAGGTGAGCTCACTACCTGCTGGATCCTCGAACCCTGACTAAAGTAGCTCAAAGCGGAATGGGCGTGTCTCCTTCCTGCCTACCTTTAAGGACCCCAATTGCTTAGTGTTGGCATTTTTAACAATCTCCATTTGTTATTTGTTTGTTTTTCCTTTCAGGTCTGTAGTTTTGTGCTTGGTTTTGTTTTCTTCTTAGTTGTTTTAAGTCCTTAAAGATAGGCAGGAAGAAGAGATATACATTCATTTAGCCACAGGTCTCTAGCCTTGGGAGGAGCATGAGAGATAAAAAAGTGCTGCCCTTGGTTTCAAGATGACCTGTGTTCAAATCTTACATCAGATTGGCTGTAAGACCCTGGGCAAACTGACTGCTGTTTCTGAGTCTCAGTTTGCTCCCCTGTGAAAGGGGGATAACAGCAGTAAATGTAGCAATTTGTGATGTGAGAGCTGAGCTCCAATCCTGGCTCTGCCCCTTACAGCCCTCTCTGTAAGATGAGAAGGCTGCACCAGATGGCCTCTGAGATGCCTTCCAACACTGGCACTATCATCCTACTGACGTGAAGGAAATGGGTGAATTTCCTCTATCCCCATCCAATTCAAAAGACTGTGAAAGAGATTAAATGAAGGGTTTGTAGATGAGGAGGCCAGGCACAACACACCAATACGCACCCTGTACGTGTGGCCTGGGACGCCAAGCGGTCTCTGACTAGATATTTGATGGGGAAGGATGGTGGTGAGAACACTTATTTGTAGGGCACAGGTGGGGAACAAGGCTGGGAGGGCAATGCTAATACTGAAGGGGAGCCATTGGAAACCCAAGTATCCATCCCAATTGGGTTGGTTCTGGCTTGGATAAGCTGGAAGGGGGGCAAATAAAACCACTGTGTCAAGCAAAACTCATGGGAGCAGTAGCTGGGTGTGTCAGCCTAGGCGAGAAGGCCTGGGGCTGTTCCTCCCCCACAGAACCAGCCAGTCTCGAGCCAACACAACCACGATCACAAAGACATCATCTGCAAAAGCCCCAGTGTCCCACCAGGTCACCAAACACCTAGTCATCTTCTAATGGAGAATGCAATTTCAAAAAGAAAACCCAACTTGGTCTCCTTGCTAGTGCACATTCCCATGCTTTATGAAGTTTGTCTCTGGAGAAGTCTTTGCCTACATCTCACAAAACACACCTGGAGTCAGCCTCAAAATACAAGGCTCCCATACAAGCCAGGACACAATAAGGTTTCTTATCTGAAGAGACGGAAAAAATAAGGTCTTTTGGGACCAAAGTGGCATTTGTGAACAGCTGCCGACCTGGGGGGGGGGGCCTACAGGACAAGCCACTTGTTTGCATCAGAGTGCCAACAGATGTTAAAATGATTTGTTTCTTTAGAGTTTCCCAATAAGCTCTTTTTTAAAAAAAAAAATAGTGTGTTTGGGATATATTATATTGAAGCAAAAGATTTGCAAAGTACATCCATACACACATATATAAATTAGGGGAGGATTATTCACTTTGTAAAAAGGGTCTCTCGGTCTACCCAGGACCTCTTTAATTTGCAACTCCCTGGCACAATCAAAATGATATTTTTTCTTATTTTTCAAACTCTTTTCCCATGTCAGGTCTTACATGAGAAGGAGCCATTTCAAGAGACGAAGTTTAAACACTAATGAACCAGGATGCAAAAGGACTCGCTGTTAATTCAATCTACTCTGCATCGTCTTCCAGCCATACACAGGAACATTTGATGCGGTGAGACCCAGGGAGCTGAAGATGAAAGAATCCCAGAATGAGAGGCAAGAGACCACATCCTAATTCTGGCTCCACTGTGATCACAGGCAAATCTCTTTAGCGCCTTTCTGTTTATCGATTAAAAAAATTCTTCTTTTATGGTGAACTCAACAAACATTTTAGCATACAAAGGGCACATTGAGAGGGTCACACATGCAGCCAGGAGTCTCTTATTTTTTAAGGGCATATTAAATCCAATTGCATAGTACCAGCACTGCTCTGCCTGGGTGGATGCCCCTTCTGAGAATGGGGAGTTGAGCATGAACTGAGGTTGTAAACCTCGGAAAGGATGAGAGTGTCCTCAACAGAAATAAGGGAGTTTTAAAGAAGAATGAGGTTGCAAAGGAAAGATGATAAGGTGATGGGGTTTCCCTAACACATTTCAGACCTACCCAAAATGAAAAGAGGATAGGGATGGATGCATGTACACAGTACTGACAGGAGGGACAGAGTCTTTCCTCTGAGGGATGCCTACAAAAGTCATGATGTGATCTGGGCTGGGGATGGGGTGAGGTTCCCTCACAGAGGTAGATGCATACCCCTGTAGCGGCTGCTGTGGGTGTCTGGGTGGTGGTTAGGGTATAACTGACCTTTACTAAAGAACATTTTGTGATCATCTTTGTACAGGTGTTGAGTGTGCTTCGGTAGATGGACTCCAAGATCTTTTGAATGGGCCATTTCTCTCTTTTGTACTCTTCTGGATTCTGATATTGCTATGTAGAAATGTTGATTTTTTTTTTTAGGATTATTTGGTATCCTTCTCTGTTACTGACGTTGTTATTTCTAATGTTTTTTGCGACTCCCCTAAGATTTTCTAAAGAAACCATCATATTAAATCTTTATTAAATTTTTCCTCTTGTCTTATCATCAATATTATATTTCTTACAACCATTCCTCATCTCTATTCACACCACTACCACCCTAAGTCAAGTCCAGTTATTGTATCAGCACCCACATTTATTTCCTGATCTCTCGTGCTTCTAGAATTCAACTTTTACTGGGCCACAAAACAATTTTTTTAACCCACAAACTAGTTCATGTCCCTCTCCTGCTTAAAAATCATTGATAGCTCCCTGTTGCCTCTAGGATAAATGGAAATTCCCTAACTTCACCTAATTGGCTCCCCTTTCTTTCTAGCATGATTTCTCTTTATGTTCTACTCTATATTCGAGGCAGATCTGGACTCCTGGCCTTTCTTCAAGACTGACCGATTTGTGTTTTCCTCGGGGTACAGGATTCTTCTGCATGACTTTGGTCGGGTCTGGCCATTCTTCTCTCCTCACTTCAATGTAAACACCATTTATACCTTCTCCTATAGCTCTCTGGTCACTGAGGTGCAGGAATCCCAAGGTGGTGGCTTCATACTTGTCCAGCACATAGACATCGGGAAGGAGATGTTGGAAGGCTGCTTCCATTTCCTGTGTTGATTATATTAATGTACGTTTCATCTTTAAATAACCTCAGGATGATCTGACTTAGCTGGGTCTTGATCCAGTCTTACATTCAGGCTTGTTTTCTTATCAATGGCTCTTGGTTATCGTATGAAGAAATGTTACTCAGAGCCTTCTATCATCCTTCTCTGAAGTGTTTCATGTGAGCCTCTATTGTGACTACCGTATCCCTTCACTTGGCAAGGGAATCAAATGTTTCCTAGCTAAGGGAGTTTCTTGTGGCCTCCCAGGTTTGGTGACTGTTTTACACTGGTTTTAAGAAACAATGATAAACCAGAGGCAATGTCTTTACTTATATCCATTCCCCATGTTTCAGAGCCAAGAGTTTATTAAAATGGATTGGAAACATGGGAATTGTATACACCTTTCTCCTAAATTGTTGTGGATTTTGCCCTTTTGTGCCAACTAGTCATCGTCATGACAGACAAGCAATCTGGAAATCCCAAGTCAGGAATCAACTGTTGACTGTCTGACAATGCAGTTGATTTATTTTTTCTGATTTGAATTTCTTCTGAATAAAGATTTAGAACTAGAAGAGACTTTAAATGGAAACTGAGTCCAACTCCCTCATTTTGCAGATAAGGAAACTGAGGCACAAAGAGGTAAAGTGGGGAATAAAATGCTCTGTTCTCTCCCCTGAACAATGCTGCTTCATAGGATCATAGATCAGAAACCACAAAGAACCTTAGAAGCCACTGAGCCCAGAGAAAGAGGGGGACGGAGCCAAGATGGCGGCTGGTAAGCAGGGATTGGAGTGAGCGCCGTACTGAGCCCCTCCAAAAACCTATAAAAAATAGCTCTGAACCAATTCTAGAAAGGCAGAACCCACAGAAAAGCAGAGAGAAGCAGGGTTCCAGCCCAGGACAGCCTGGATGGTCTCTGGGTGAGGTCTATCCCACACGGAGCTGGGAGCTGGGAGCGGAGTGCAGCAGAGCCCAGCCTGAGCGGCGTGGAACATCCAGACCAGAAGCCGGGCGGAGGGGGCCCTAGCGCCCTGGATCAGTGAGCTGCGGCAGTTACCAGACCCCTCGACCCACAAACACCAAAGACTGCGGAGAAGGTTAATGGGAAAAGCTGCGGGAGTGGAAGGAGTTCGCGGTTTGGCTTCCAGCCCCGGGGGCAGCGGAGGTGGGGCAGCTACAGTTGCTGCTGCTTCTGGCCCCAGGCCCACCTGGTGGGAGGAATTAAGTGGTGGATCAGAGCAGGAGTGCAACAGCCTGCTGAAGATCTAAGCCCAGCCCGGGCTGGGGGTTCTTGGGGAAGGAGTAGTGGGGGTCTGACAGAGCTGGCACCTCCCCCCCAAACGTGGAACATAGAACTCATTAGTCTACAAGCAGTCATACCCCACTGAAAAACTCAAGGGTCAAGTTAGTTGGTTGGGAATATGGCCAGGCAGCGAAAACGTGCCCAGATTCAGTCACAGACTTTGGATTCTTTCTTTGGTGACAAAGAAGACCAAAACATACAGCCTAAAGAAGACAACAAAGTCATAGAGCCTACAACAAAGCCTCCAAGAAAAACATGAACTGGCCCCAGGCCATAGAAGAACTCAAAAAGGAGTTGGAAAAGCAAGTTAGAGAAGAGGAAAAATTGGGAAGAGAAATGAGAAGGATGCGAGAAAACCATGAAAAACAAGTCAATGACTTGCTAAAGGAGACACAAAAAAATACTGAAAAATACACTGAAGAAAACAACACCTTAAAAAACAGACTAACTCAAATGGCAAAAGAGCTCCAAAAAGCCAATGAGGAGAAGAATGCCTTGAAAGGCAGAATTAGCCAAATGGAAAAGGAGGTCCAAAAGACCACTGAAGAAAATACGACTTTAAAAATTAGATTGGAGCAAGTGGAAGCTAGTGACTTTATGAGAAATCAGGATATTATAAAACAGAAACAAAGGAATGAAAAAATGGAAGACAATGTGAAATATCTCCTTGGAAAAACCACTGACCTGGAAAATAGATCCAGGAGAGATAATTTAAAAATTATTGGACTACCTGAAAGCCATGATCAAAAAAAGAGCCTAGATACTATCTTTCAAGAAATTATCAAGGAGAACTGCCCTGATATTCTAGAGCCACAGGGCAAAATAGAATTTGAAAGAATCCATCGATCACCTCCTCAAATAGATCCCAAAAAGAAATCTCCTAGGAATATTGTTGCCAAATTCCAGAGCTCCCAGATCAAGGAGAAAATACTGCAAGCAGCCAGAAAGAAACAATTTGAGTATTGTGGAAACCCAATCAGAATAACCCAAGATCTGGCAGCTTCTACATTAAGAGATCGAAGGGCTTGGAATGTGATATTCCGGAGGTCAATGGAGCTAGGATTAAAACCTAGAATCACCTACCCAGCAAAACTGAGTATCATGTTCCAAGGCAAAATATGGAGTTTCAATAAAATAGAGGACTTTCAAGCTTTCTCAGTGAAAAGACCAGAACTGAATAGAAAATTTGACTTTCAGACACAAGAATCAAGAGAAGCATGAAAAGGTAGTCAAGAAACAGAAGTTGCAAGGGACTTACTAAAGTTGAACTGTTTTGTTTACATTCCTACATGGAAAGATGATGTGTATGATTCATGAGACCTCAGTATTAGGGTAGTTGAAGGGAATATGCATATATATGTACATATATGTTTATGTATATATATAAGTGAATGTGTATGTATGTATATATCTATGTGTATAT
Organism: Trichosurus vulpecula; assembly: GCF_011100635.1. Lineage (NCBI taxonomy): Eukaryota > Metazoa > Chordata > Mammalia > Diprotodontia > Phalangeridae > Trichosurus > Trichosurus vulpecula. Next base: position 3,875,273 of record NC_050579.1, read on the forward strand.
GTATGTATGTGTATGTATGTGTATGTATGTATGTGTATATATATGTGTATATATGTATATATATATATATATGTAAAAGAGAGAGAGCAGATACAGGGTGAGCTGAAGATGAAGGGAAGATATCTAAAAGAAATAAAATGAAATTAAGGGATGAGAGAGCAACATACTGAGAGAGGGAGACAGGGAGAGATAGAATGGGGTGGATTATCTCGCATAAAGGTGGCAAGAGGAAGCAGTTCTGTGGGAGGAGGGGAGAGGGCAGGTGAGGGGGGAATGAGTGAACCTTGCTCTCATCGGATTTGGCCTGAGGAGGGAATACCATACATACTCAGTTGGGTGTCTTACCCCACAGGAAAGAAGAGGGAGGAAGATAAAAAAAAATAAAAGGGGGGGGGGATGATGGAGGGGAGGGCAGATGGGGGTGGAGGTAATCAAAACAAACACTTTGGAAAATTCAATAAAGTGGGATGGGTTGGGAGGGAGCAAAATGTAGTTAGCCTTTCACAGCATGAGTATTGTGGAAGGGTTATACATAATGATACATGTGTGGCCTAGGTTGAATTGCTCGACTTCTTGGGGAGGGTGGGTGGGAAGGGAAGAGGGGAGAGAATTTGGAACTCAACGTTTTAAAAACAGATGTTCAAAAACAAAAAAAAAGTTTTTGCATGCAACTAAAAAATAAGATACACAGGCAATGGGGTGTAGAAATTTATCTTGCCCTACAAGAAAGGAAGGGAAAAGGGGATGAGAGGGGAGGGGGGTGATAGAGGGGAGGGCTGACTGGGGAACAGGGCAACTAGAATATATGCCATCTTGGAGTGGGGGGGAGGGTGGAAATGGGGAGAAAATTTGTAATCCAAACTGTTGTGAAAATCAATGTTGAAAACCAAATATGTTAAATAAATAAATTTAAATTAAATTAAAAAAAAAAGCCACTGAGCCCAGAGAAAGAAACTCAGGCCCAGGGAGGGCAGACTTTCACTAGAGTCAGACTTTTAGTGTCAGAAGCAAGATTTAAACCCAAGTCTTTGACTCCAAGTCTAGTGCTCTACACCTGAGCCAACCTGGGCCACTATGTTGGCTCCAACTATTCCTTCTGGTCTCATTTGGTGCTTATGATGCTTAAGACCTTCCTTTTCCAGAAAATATATTCATGCTATATGGGAAATGAGGCATCTGAATGACCACATGCTTCTGGCATCTCTCATTTCTTAATCTTCAGCAGTGTTTTCTAACCTATCTTCACTGTCCTGGTCTGTGGACTGAAATCCCCAAATACCAAAGAATGTGCTGACTTAGCTTGGGGAGTTAGGCTAAGTAAAATGAAGGGGTCAGGTCCCTAAGTCCCCTTCCCATGATGACTCTGGGATTCAATGACCTCCCTGGGACTCAGGTTCTACCTCATTTGTAAACTGAGTCAGGTCATACTAGAAGGATGCTAAGGTCCTTTCCAGCTTGAAATCTACTATCTTAGGACACCCATGGTCCTTAGTTTTCTCAATTAGGAATTAAGGAAGTTTGACCAGCTCTAGGTTGTCTCACCTTTTCAATCTATGATCTTATATGCACCAAGACAAGGGAATAGTGTGTGTGTGTGTGTGTGTGTGTGTGTGTGTGTGTGTGTATGTGTTTCACAGAATATTTTGACAATCTGGTGAAGTCTAGGGCCTCCTTAGAATAATTTTTTCACCCTCAAAATATATACTTGAAGGAAATACTGAATTTCAGTTAGAGGCTAATGAAGATAAAGCTGTAATCTGCCCCCCCCCAACCAATCCAAGGTCTCCAGTCTCCTAGAGGTGTTCATGGACCCCAGATTTAGACTCCCAACTCCTAGGCCACTAGACAAAGAACTCCCATGCCTGTTTCTTTTTTATCACTGTCTCTCTGCCATCTAGCACAGTGCCTAGATGATAAAAGACCCTTACATCATGGCCCTTTAATGCAATTTTGGTGAAATGTAGGAGTGCCCACTTTTAATGTACGCCACTGGTATTCTTAAAGCCAAGGCAGGTGATATTTAGCCTCTCTCCCTCCCCTTCCCATTATTTGGCTTCCATGACGGTGGATGTCAGTGGAAAGGACTGAACGTCGAGTTGTGGTTTTACCTATTTCATGGGCAGCCAAAGGCAAAGAATTTATCACCTAGCAGATGGTCTTCTGGTTGAGGCTTTCTGTACTTTGTAAGGAAGGGTCTCAAATGGCAGTCACAAATAGACACCCACGGATAATTTCATTTCAACAGAATACGACTAAAACACCCATAAAGTGGAACTTTGCTCTAACATTACCTGCCATGGAATAGCATTTATTGTAAGGGGGACCCTTCTTGGACACTGTCCTAGAGGGTCATGAATGTACTTAGAATCCTTCTTTGAATGTTGCTTCCCTCTGCCCCCTCCCCCACCTCCCCTCCCACCCCCCCAGGCACCAGTAAACTTTTAGAGACGCACTGGAGCACCCAACATGAAGGAATCAGATGGTGATGAGATCACAGATTTAGAGCTGGAATGGACCTGGATGTCATGTTAGACCCTCCTCCCCCTCCCTCTCCTCAGGTGAGGAAATGAAGGTTCAAGCAAGGATAAATGACTCTCCCAAGGTCACAAAGGTAGCAGAGCTAGGTTTTGACCTTGGATCCTCTGACTCTAAAAATACCCCCTGCTTTTCTGGCTTCCCAAGGTGCTTCTCTACCTTCTCATCCACAAGAAAAATGTCCCTGGTTATAGAGGGTAGTAAGATGCCATGAAAATAATAGTTCTAGAGATGGGAGAGTCCTCAGAAAAGATCTCCTCCAATCCTCTCATTTTACTGATGAGGAAATTGGGGCCCAGAGGGGTACTTACTTGCCCAAGACCACAGGGGCAGTACATGGCAGGCATGGAATTTGAACTCAGGTCCCCAGCTTTGGGTTTGCAGGCCAAACATCTTTCAACACCCAAGCCACCCAGAAATGGTTCATCCAAGACATGTGGGCTTCACTAAAAAAGACAAAACAAAATCGGGCCCCAGATGTGAGGGACAAAGCCTGGATGCTATGATTCCCTTGAGGAACATGTGCCTCGAAGCATGTTCCAATTGGAACTAACCTCTCTCCTCTAAACAGGCAGCTGATAGTTGGGTTCCAAGCAAGGGAAACGTTAAGGGTATTGTGGTTGAAATTGTCATGAGCATCAGCATCACAGAAAGAAAGACAGATGGAGAGAACTAGGAATGAAAGTCTTCAATGAGAGGCAGAAGGTGCCACTGGGGCAGTGATCTTCATGGGTTCCTGGCATCACGCAAACACAATTCACCTGACAAATTGTTTTGCGTCCTCTCTCTGCTGCTGATGGAGAATTTCAGACGGAATAAGTCCCTGTCCATCTCCTAAAGCAACAGAGACCTTGTGTTTGGGCACAGGGGGGAAAATCTGCTGAGGACTCACTGACACTTTTGAGCCTGTTGTCTGAGGTTTGCCTGGAGAAGTTGGGAGAGACTCATGGCTGGGTCAGAGAGGGGGTTCTGGACCTTTTCAGCCATTGTAACCCTTAAATGTTGAGTGACTGATCAATTAATAAGCCATTAATGAAAACGGGAAGACTGCCAACAAAACAGAAATTGAATTCTTCCTGATGATCGATACCAAGCTTGGCCCCAACAAGGGCATATGAGAAGATAACTCCCTCTTGCTTCTTTGCAGAGGTGTGGAATTATGAGTATGGAACACTGATTATCACATCAGACTTCTATTTTTTAATTATATTTATTTATTTTAGGACTTGGTCTTCCTGTCTTGCTATGTGACCCTGGCCAAAGTCAATTCTCTTCTCAGTGTCCCACAAATCTTTCTAAGACTTTAGGTTGTACCGAAGCTGTTGCTACTTGAATAACACCCCGACTTATTGGTTACTGGACAAAGAGCTCCCATGTTTCTCCCTTCTCTCTGATTCTTCAGCACCTAGCATAGTGCCTAGCACACAGTAGGTCCTTATAAGTATTTGCTGAAATGAATGAGGAGTTCCAACTTTTAACGGGTTGGATGATTTTCAAGTCTAAGTCCATGTGTCTCTAAGTCCCTCTTCCTGCCTTTTCCAACATTCAGCTACCATGAGGACGGAAGGAGAAGCCTCAGGAGCAGTGCCTCAGGCCCATGATCATGGAAGAGGGCAGGGCCTGGAGGGGCTTCACAGACGATTACTGACCAACGGCCCAACAAACTCATGCTCTGCTATTTATTATGAGTCACCCTGAAACTCTGTTTCCTCACTGCAAAATGAGGGGGCTTGGATTAGGTGCTGTTGAGGTCCTGAGGAGGGGGTGGCCTCAGGGCCTTTCAGGTCCCTCCCGGTTCAGAATCCATGGTCCTAAGCTACAGTAGCATCACTGACCAGTATCAGCAGAGGCAGCTTCTACACTGGGGATAAAATCACAGGTCATAATCAAAGGAAAGGAGTGGGGGAAAGGGATCATATTCCATTGGTAGAAAGCATCCTTATGTGATGAATTAATCAAGCTTAAGCATTTGTTAAGTACCTACTGTGTGCAGAACATTGTGCCAGGTGCTAGGGTTACAGTCAAAGATGCAATAGCTCCTGACCCACAAAAATAATCGATTTGATTATACATAATTGCCTATAAATAATCAGACAGTCCTTTTGAATTCTGATCCCAGTAAAGTTCCTGTCCCTGTTCTGCGCTCTCACATACACCATTGACTGGAAATAACAAATCTGCCACATCCCCCCTTCAGTCTCTGGTTATGCTTGTGGGTGGAGCAACGTCATCAGTGACTTAAATGGGGGTATCCATTGCATCAAACAGAGGGTCTGGCAACTTGAAAGGCGGCTCTTCAGGTCCCAGGAAATTCCCCCTTCGAGTCTTCCACGCCCGGGCCAAAACAATGGCCAGTTTCACTGGGTCAGGTTTAGGGAGCTGCAGCCAGCTGGCCTCCTTCCCTCCCTCCCTCCATCACGAAGACGCTTTGAAGTGCTGGATTCCATAGGTAATGGAGCCATTGTGACCTTGCACCGAGGGCCCTGTGATCTTGGTATGAGCGACGGCAGCAAGCCTACAACCATGATAATGAGTCAACTAATCTGCCCTTATTAATTGAAGCAGGACCTTGATTAAGCTTGAAAGAACAGATATCTATCAGGGATGCTTAGCCAGAGGTTCTACGCATACCCACCAACAAAACGGAATGGACAGCCCCAAACACACAGCCTGCGTTTTCCGAGATGATGCTGCCAATCCGTGGACGGGCACCCAGAAGTGCCACCATCCACAGACGGAAGTAGGCGTCAACGTCTCACACAAACAAAGCCTGGAAACGGTCTTGTCGAAATATTAAGTGAGAAATTAACAACAGCAACAAAACCAACTCGAATAATTGCGAATGGGGAGGCGGGAAATAAGTGAGGAGAAGCCGGCATTATGAACAGTGATTGCCGAGAGGCTATCTGTCTCTCCCGCTGTTTATGAATTTAGCTAACCTGCTGCTAATGACTAATGACTCCCGTATACATTTGATGGAGATTTTAAGGCTGGAATTAACCTCTCACCCGCTCTTCCTCAAGAGCAAATGTTACCATCCCATTCTCGGGCTCCCGGCAGGCAGCAGGTGAGCCGTGTTATGGCGCCATTTATTCTAAATGGAAAATTTACCAGGGAAAGATGAAAACAGATAAAAATGCTAGCGGATTAACCTTTTCATGGGCACGGAACTTTGGAAACTGGCAAAATCCAATGCCAATGAGAACAGTCATGGCTTCGCATTTAGACTTTCCACTTGTGACTCAAAGTATTATAAACACAAAAAGATGGAAGTAATTTAAGTGACCGCTGAATGCCAAGAGATTTGGCCGCACGGAAGCGACTTACAGTTGGACAGGGAGACGCGCTTGTTCCACCTCCCCAAGCCAAATCTGCAATTAAAAACATGACTCTTTTTGGACCTCTCGGACCCAATTTCCTCAACCCAGAAAAAAAGTATTAAATCTAAGAGGTGTTCTAAAGACACAAGGAGACCATAAGGATGGTAAGGCCTTGAATGCTGAGCTAAGGAGTTGGAATTTATTTTTTCTTTAGATAGTAGGGAACCATAGACAGTCTTGAGCCATAGAGAGACCTAGTGAGACCCAAGAGTGAATAAAAATCAGTCTGGCTCCTGTTACAATCCTCTCCTAATATTCACTGATATCAGTGAATCGTGGGGTCATGGATGTAGAGCTGGAATGGACCTTAAGAGATGTTCTTGTCCCAGTCCTCTCACTTTACAGAACAGGGAACTGAGACTCAGTGAGGTTTAATTACTTACCCCAGGTCATACAGGTAATAATAAGTCAAAGTCAGTAACACAACCATGAAAATTAGGAAGTTCTCACGGGCCTTAGAGTTACAAAACAAACAAAATCAGTCTATGGGTAAGTTTTGGAGTGGATGGGTCTGGACCTGTGGTAGCAGGGACTGAAAAAAACAACCTACTTGGGGATTAGTTGATTTCAGCCCAACTGGGATCTCCTAGTGTGGAAAACTCTTCCAACAATGCAATTTACTCCTACTACAAGTAAAGCAGGGTGCTTCCCAAGGAAGAAACACTTTATAGACTGGGGAGCTGGAAGGTCACCCAGATGCTGTCTAGTCCAATTCTTTCATTTTACACATGAGGAAACTGAGGCACAGGAAAATTAAGTGACTTGCTAAAAGCCAGACAAGGAGTAAGCTTTGGAAGTCATATTTGAACTCTATGGGTCCTCTGATTGGAAAGCCACTTCTCTTTGCATGGTACAACCCATGTGAGAAAGGCCAGGCACCCTGGGAGGCAGCAACATGGACGGCGTGAGGCAGAGGCCTACGTCGCCCTGACCAAACAGCTGGCCGTCCGCCACCCTATTCTTCCACTGTCAGTGAGATCCTAGGGGATGGATCGCATCATGGGGTACCATTTCTACTGCTGAGGTCAGTTCCACACTCTCAAGGGCTCCTGGGAGTGGTAGATGGGGGCAGACACTTTGGAGGCTAAAGAACCATCAGTCACCCCATGATTTCTAGTAACATTCCTTCCCTTGGTGGAGGGCAGCGTCTGTCTTGCTTTTTGTCCGCATCTCCAGGCCTTCGCTCTGGACCTTCCTGCTACATAGTCAAGTGCTTAATAAATGTCTTCCATCATTCAGCCACTCTGACTCTATGCCCCGAGCCCCACAAGAAGTGGCTTTTTTATAAACCATTCACCTTTTCATGGGATTTTCATTTTGTTTTCTTCTCTGTGATTTCCTCTTTTCCTATAATTGCTAGGAGATACAGAATTTGACAAATGTTGAAGACACAGTGCTTCTTTATCATTTTTGTATAAAAACTGTCTGTTTTCCCATCATGCACTGCAGTTACCTCTTGGAAGACTGTCACTCTCCACTAAAATGAAGCATGGGACTGGGTTTTGAGATACGTCGACTTTGTCTTCGTCCTCCTCTTTTATTCCTTCCCCTTCTCCTGGAGCAGCATCTCAGCCCCCTAGGGCTGATGTTGGGGGGTCAGACATGGGTGCAGCTGCCACAGCACCAAGGACAGTCAAAATGGGCCTCCCGCAGCTGCTCATCAAAGAAGCCTTCGGCCCCATTCTTCCCGCTAACTGCCGCCTTTTATCCCCAAGGGGGAGGTTAAAAGAAGCAACTACCTACCAGCCTCCCCCACCAGGAGGAGCAGAAGCAGCCCAGCCCCCTACCTCTGGGCAAGGCTGCCAGCAACAAATTCCTCATGAATACATTAAGACTTCCTGGGCCCATCCCCATCCTTGCTGGATGTTTCCGACATAATCCATAATTTTCTCTTGACTACCCTAGCTCATCACTCGGGTCTGCCACATGACTGCTGTCCCCTGGGACCTCTCTGCCCCTGACCCTGGGCACATTGTCTCCATAGCCTGACCCATACCAATGGAAGCAAGTGGGGGGGGGGGAAATGGGGTTCATTGAGGACATCAGGGTCAAGTTCCTTAGCTGGAGACAGAAACCCAGAAACCAAGTCCAAACCAGTCTTTTTTCCCAGGCAAAGACTCCAGATGATTACAAAAAGAGATCCCTGCCTCATTCCTGTCTCCTGGCCCCATCAGGCCCACATTTTTCTCCTCCATCTTCGATCTGCTCTTTGGCTCTGCTTTGCCTTGGTGGGAGTTGGGGGCTGGGGACCTGGCAGCAGAAAGACAAGGGCCTAAAGCCAACCTCAACACTGAGTGGATGGGGGCTGAATCTTCCTGTACCATGGTTCCCTCATTTGTCAAATGGGGGTTCCCCCACCTGAAGGAGCCACCTGAGAGCATGGAATTAAGTCTCCAATGAGACAGAAAGGAGAACAAAGCTCACTAATTGTGAACTGCAATTATCTAAGGATAGCTCACATACCTGCAGCACCTACTCTGTGCCCGGCACCAGCACCTACTCTGTACCAGGTACCAGCACCTCCTACGTGCCAGGCACCAGCACCTCCTATGTGCCAGGCACCAGCACCTACTTCTTGCCAGGCACCAGCACCTACTCTGTGCCAGGCATCAGTACCTCCTACGTGCCAGGCACCAGCACCATGATCCTCACAGCAACCCTAGAACTGGAGACAGAAGGCGGTCGATAGACTTACCCTGGCCCACCCAGCCAGTGTCTCTCGGAGCCTGGATTGGGACCCAGGGGTCAGACAGACTGGCTCCATCATCTTGTAGGTGACAAACTGAGGCCTACAGAGATTAATGACTTGTGCCCAAAGTCATAAGGCAGTAAGAACTGGAAGGCAGGATTTGAATCCAGCTCCTCCGAAATCCTAATACCACACTGCTACTCCTGTAGGAAAATCCAGAATGGATGCAAAGTGTTTCATCACCTTTAAACCCCAACATACGCCAGGAGTGAGTGCAGGACTTTCTAACACCATCGTTGTCTTCAGGTTTATTGGATTTTCTCCCACCTGATGCTACTTTCGGAACAAAATGCCTTTTTGTTTAGGAGCAAAGCCTCCATAAGGGGTAGGGGGAGAGACCTGTGCACTTGGGTGTAACCAGATGAAGTCAGACTTCAAGTTGTGAACTGATGCCACCGTCTGGAGAAAGGGCTGAGCTCAGAGTCTCAGAGCAGTGGAGGGTTCAAATCCCAGCTCTGCTACTCACTCCCTGTGCAGCCTCTCTGGGTCTGACTAGTTAGCCTCTAACTTGGTCACAAGACTGGGGAGGGGTTTCTGGTTCAGATATGGCTCAGACAATCAAGCAGACATTTACCCGCTGCACACTAAGCAGTGTATTAGGGACCAGGGAGGCAGAAGATCATCAAAGCGCCCCTGCTCCCAAGGAGCTCCCATTCCAGACACCTCTCCTGTCCTGTCCTAAGTTTCCCAAGGCCAGCAGAACACAAGGTGTGGCCCAGTTCATGCTGTTTATCGGCCCTGTTATTCACTCCTGAAGGTTCCCACAGAGACCAGAAAAGCCAATCCAATGAAACTGGACGTCTCCAAAACGGTTCAATCCAACTGTCCTGTATTAAGTGCCCAGAGCTCTACCGCTCCCTAACTATCCTCCTGGCAAAAGCCCTGTTTGGGAAGTCAGTGAAAACCTCTGTCTCTGCATTTCACGAAGATGGAAACTCAGGCCCAGACAGGCTGTGTCATTTACTCAACATCATGTTTGTTGGTTGGTTGCTGTTCTTCGATGACATCATCACATTAGGTCAAGGTGCGGTGTGTCCGACCGTGGCTGATCAGACTCATGTGAGCTTGGAAGGGGTGGAAGAAGGCCTTAGACTTGGGTCTTCTATATAGTTCCAGTTCTGAAAGCTTCTTGCAACAGCCCCCTGGCCCCGTGCAGAACCAGGCTGAGCCTTACAGGGGCTGAGAGACCAGCAGCCTTCACAGCCCAGCTTTGGTTCTTCTGCACTGTGGGACTTCCTGTGGGTCATCAAACCACTCTGGGTCCATTTCCTCATCAGGAAAACGGGAACAACTGGATGGACAATACCTCCCTACCGCACGGGGCTTGGGTAATTTTTGTAGAGTTTTATCATGTGAATTACTATTATTAATACAACAGTTAGACTACAGGGCTTATATTCTATGACATTTAAATATTTTTTAATCACTGAGCTAACATTACTACTCATTACTTCAATGGAAATACTTCCATTGGCCTACTTAGGAAAAAAAATATCAATTAACAAGTATTTTTTAAATGCCCACTGTGTGTGCCAGTCGCTGAGCTGTACGGACAAAAATAAAAAAAAGAGTCATTGCGGGTCGAAGAATGTTCCCCCTCAGTGAGGGCTCCCATTTTCACTTGGTGCCTTGGTCTCCTGGGTTCTGTCTCAGACTGGATTCTCTATTGCCTGGAAGGCTCACTTATAATTCCACATTATCCTTGACCCTGAGCTTGTCTGAGCCTTCCTCCCAAACCCCTCTGTTCTGTCCTTCCTGCCACTGCCTCGGCAATATTGTCAGTGTTCCCGCCTTGACATCCCCCCCTGCCACCGGAATCTCTATTCAATTCCCCTCCTCTTGACTATCCAGAAATCATTTTTATGACCTCCCCAAAGCCACACACACAACTCGTTTTCTCTCATACAGTTAAAAGGAAGGCAATTGTTCCCTTTTCATTCATGATCAGAAAAAACCAAATCAGTCTTCCTTTCTAGTAACTTTTAATTTCTGAATTTAAAAAGATGCTAGGATTTTATGTTAGCATTTAGCAATGTTTTATCTAGTTATAATATCTGCTAGGCTTTTCAATTCTGCCACTCACACATGTGATATAGCCTCTACTTCCCCGGATGGTTTTAATTATTTCCATACAAATTGAATGACAGATTTTCAAATTTAAGTCAGTGTTTAATATGTGTACTGGAAAGGCTCTGTGCTATTTTATCTCTTCTTTTCTTCTCATTCCCTATTCAAATTTTCTAATCCCACAACTGTATTTTGGAAAGTGGTATGAAATCAAAGACAGAAAGGGAACCCAAAGGCCAGATAGTCTAAGTCCCTATTTTTACAGATGGGGACACTGAGGCCTAGGGATGGGAAGGGATTTGGCCAAAGGCACATGGGTGATCCTGGGAGGTGGGATTTGAACATGAGACCTCTGATTCCAGAGTCATCGGATCACAGATTTAGAGCCAGCGGGGGGAACTTGGAGGTCCTAAGTCTGATATCCTGATTTCTTATGTGAGGAAAATGAGGCACAGAGAGCTAAGTGAATGGCATCCATGTCAGGGGCAGACCCGAGTCCAGCCACCCATTCACAACCTCACCAGATCTAACCCATGAGGCTAACAATGTGGCTGTTGACGCGCCCATCGGTTATTATTCAAATGGGGTAATTTTGGGGGAAAGCAGCTTTGGAAGAAGGATCCTAAGGGCCTATTGCACGTGGATGTTCTCTAAACAGAAACACTCCTGCTAGAAATCTAGATCAGATATTCTCTGTGAGGCTCCTTCTGTATCCCTGCATGAGAAACTGGAAGCTGCCAAAGGGCTGGGCGCTGAGTTGGGTAATAACCGAGACCTTGAATCTCTTAGACGTGGGCTTGAAATAATAACCCTCCCAAGATGTGCGGCCGGCACACAGAGTCGCATCCTTGCAAATCTCATCTGGTGGGCCTGGCCGACCCGAGCCTGGCTGGTGGATGCTGCCACCACTTTCTGATTGATGAAGCCTTGACATGCCCCTCAGATTCCAATTCGGCTGTATCACGGCAGCGGAGCGAGAGGGAGACTGACACGGAGCATCAGAAAGGAGCCTAGCAGATGTAAGCTCCACGCGGTGCTGTGATGGTGCCAGAGAGAGCTGCAAAAGCAAGCCCCTCATGTGGAAGTCTGTGCCGGCATCTTCTCCCATCTCCCGGTAATAATGCCTCTACCCTCAAGAGTTTTGGATGGCCAGCTTAGACCAGGCAAGTCCTTTAGTAGAAAGACGAATGGAAGAAGGCATGGGGAGAAGATGAGTGTGGTCCAGAGCTGAATTACAGGCCTGGGGAAATGAGAGCACATGGTGGGATCTGCAGCACCCTAATGCTAACCCCCTGTGACTCGACATTTTTGGTAGGACCAAAAGAGGATGGATGACTCAGTTTTTTGAAAAAGGGATGAGAGGACAGCATGTGCAACTATGGGCCAACTTCCAGAATATGTCATTAAAGGAATGATTCACGAAAATGCAGAAAAGGAAAATCACAAAGACGCAGCATGGCTTTTGCAAGAATGAATCTCATTTCCTTTTATTGACAGGATTCCTAAAACAGTAGCTCAGGGGAATCGTGGAGATGCCATTTTGCTATATTTCAACCAAGTGTGTGATATAATAAATAGCTTGTGCAAGTCGTGTAGGAAAGACGGACGACAACTTCTTTGTGGATGATGTCCGCACCTACACATCCAGCTACGGCCCCACATCACCACCTGCCCTTTAGACATTGTGAGCCAGTTGTCCCGTGGACATCTCAAAACAGAATGCATTTTCTTTCCCCCAACACCCTCTTCCCTTCTGACCTTTCCCATGGCTGCTGAGGGGACCACTGGCTTCCCAGTCACCCACATTCCCCACTGTGGCATATTTCCCAACTCCTCTCTCTCACAATCACCTCGTTATCAACTGTTAAACAGAAATCTGCATCGGTTAGGACTGCATCGATTTTTCTTGGACTAGACCCATGACGTCACTGACATGGGGAACTCACAAATAAAAAAAACTCCCTCTGCCAGTACAGGTTGGCACCTTCTCTGCAAGACATAGTCTTAGAGACGTAGGTGTCTGGAATGCCTGGTTCATACACCATTGGGAGTCAGAGATAGGACTGGAGCCAGGTCTTTTAACTCTAAGGCAGCCTTTCTATTCACTATCCCACCAAAGTCAGCTAGGTGGCACCATAGCGCATAGAGCGCCTGGCCTGGAGTTACAGTGTCTCATTTTCATGAGTTCAAAGCTGACCTCAGACACTTCCTAGCTGTGTGACCCTGGGCAAGTCATTAGACCCTGTTTGCCTCAATTTACTCATCTATCGACTGAGCTAGAGAAGGAAATGACAAACCACTCCAGCATCTTTGTCAAGACAACCCCCAAACGTGGTCACGAAGAGTCAAATACGACTGAAAAATGCCTAAACAACAAAACACCACCAAATCGTCTGAATCATAAAACTACCTAAAAAGCAGGAGGCATGAGAGCTAATTAAATAGGTAGTAATACTAAAAATAACATAGTTGACATTTACATAACGTCTCGTACCCAACATCTTCTCGGATCCTTCATACCACCCCACAAGGCTGGGCTCACCCATGTTTGACAGCTAGCCAGGGAGAGGGGCAGGGATCGGAACTCAGTGTTCTGCTCACTCTAGGTATGGCGCTCTTTCTCATCAGTCCTGCAGCGAGGACCTAAAAAGGTTAGGATGTATCTGGAAATGGAACGAAGCGTCCTTCAGTTGACAAAAAGAAAGATTCTTGAATAAATTCAGGTTCTGCGTTTTTTTCAAATGGAATTATAACGGCTTCCATGGAATGAGTATCCATAGATGATGACTGGTGAACGATTACTAATGAACTACTGGGAGTTATAACCTTGTTCCTTCCCAAAGAATCCTAAGTAACCAATCTCCACCAGGTTTCGAACAGATGAATTAAAGCTACATCAATAACCAAATATATTAAATATGCATCTTTGTATAAAACAGTCTATTTTAAAAGCCATTTAAATAACCATCTGTTTTCTTATAAGATATTAAAATTTTATCATCTTTATGTAATGAATATTAATATCTCTTCCTCTAATCTTGGATGTCAGATAATAGAGCTCAGAAGGAAGAAAGGAGAGAATGGAAATTCCTCCTGGAAAAAGAATCCCCAAATAAGACAAAACCTAGGTAAGAAGGGAAGGCGGACAACCAGGAAGAACACAGCGAGGAGGGATAATTATCGAAATAGTTATCTAATGAAGTTGGCATTTACTCTCTCCCTAACTTAGGGGCACAAAGGAAAAACCAACCAGTCCTTGCCTTGAAGGGGCTTACACTCTAACAGAACAGAGGGGGAGGAGTCTCAATAACTACCGAGGTTTTCCGGATTCTTCCCAATTACTTGCTTTGGTGTTATTTTAGTCGATCAGTTCCAGCTCCATCACCAATTCCCGTAGCCCATCCCCAACCCCATCTCCTCTCCTCCTCTCATTTCTCTAGTTTTTCTCTCTGGCAAGACTTTTTAAAACACTTTAAGAATAGAGAAAAAGGGTGGGGGGAAGGAGGATTGCAGGGTAGCCATACTGAAGAGAGTCTTCTCCACCCTCCCCTCAGAAACAAACAAAGCTTTCGAAGAGAGTGGGATGATAAAGGGTTCCCTCCCTAGGACTAGCAATGTTAGACAAGTAATCCAACAGTGACCTCAACAATCAGAAGACATTCTGGGATACTTGAAAAGAAATGCCCCCTCAGGCAGGCAAGAACTGATTGATTTAGGGCTAGGGAGGATTTGTTAGCTCTTGCTCCAAGGTAGGACGAGTAAATCTAGGGAAGTCACTTCTTAAACCAAAATTTTATCAAGCCAACATGCGTGATTAATTGCCTACTGTGTGCCATGCTCTGTCCTAAGTTCTGGGATACAAGGAAAGGCAAAAGACATTCGCTTCTCTCAAGAAGCTCACAGTCGAATAGGAGAGACAACTAACTGATAAACACTTATGTGCCAATAACACACACACACACACACACACACACACACACACACACAAACATAGACATGATAAAGTGCAGCTATGGCCAAAAGAAGGTCCTAGTATGACAGCAACATTCAGACACAAAACCAAGAGTGAACAACTGATCTTGGAGCTTTCTTAAGATGCAGGCCATTTTCTATCCCCAGAATAACTGGGGAGTCAGTCAGTTGGCAAGCATTTAGTAAGCGCTGACTATGTGCCAGGCATGGTACTAACAGGAGAGGACACAAGGAAAGGCAAAGACAGTCCCCACCTTTTGGGAACTTACAGTTCAATGAGGAAGACAATATGTCAGCCTCTATGTAAATACAGACTCTATATGGAGCAGGTGGATGGTCATCTGATGGGGGTGGGCACTAGCAATGGTGGCCAGAGAAGGTAGGATGTGGAGGGAGGGCACTGAGCATTTGGACAGCCAGTGAGGTGTCAGGGTATCCGGGGATGGCCTGGGGCATATAGGAAGAAAAGCAAGAAGACGGATATTGGATTGTAGGACAAGGGAAGTCTGGAAAGGTAGGAAGGGGCCAGGCTGTGAAGGGCTTTAAGAACCAAACAGAGGCATTTCTTTGTGATCCCAGAGGGAGCAGGGAGCCTCTATAACCTACTGGGTAGGAGGGTGACACCTAACCCTGACATCAGAGCAGATTGGAGTGGGGAGACTGGAGGGAGGGAGGCCAGTTAGGAGGCTATCTCGAAAGTGTAAGTGATAGGTGGTGAGGGCCTGGACAGGGGTTTTGGCACCAAGAATGGAGAGGGAGGGATGTGGGGAGAGATGTGAAGACATAGGATAAGATTTAGCAACACACTGCGTGTGTGAATGATGGTGAGGCTGTACAAAGAGGACCCCCTCTTTGTGTGATCCAGGGGAGAGGAAGAGTTGGGGGAGATGGGGAAGACTGGAGAAGTGGAGCTCCATTTTGGGTGCTGAGTAAAAGTTGAGGTTCTTGGGTGAGAGGGAAACCCATGGGCAGCTTGGGAGAGGCGAGGTTTGGAACAGATACTGTGGAAGGTGAGACAATCAAAGTGGCGGGGGAGCCAAATGATTGCCTTGCTGCAGTGAGTGCCTCCTTTGATGTCAGAGAACCTATCTCTAGTGGATCTAGGCATCCCGATGTCCTGCTCCACTCAGGAGGGAAGGAGGTGGGGGGTGAGACAAACCCAAGGTTGGGCTGGGCCAGGCACAAACAGAAATAAGAGGGCAGAGCTGGATGAGCTCACGGAGAGAGAGGAAGCGAGGGTAGCTAGTCCAGTGGCAATGGCCCGGGAAAGAAATGAGCAGGAGACGGGGTCATGGAAAGGATGGAGAACAGCCTTAGGGGGTTTAGGGAAGAGGGAAGCATCTCTCCAATCTGAAGGCCTAGCATATGGCCTGGCACATAGTAGGTGCTTAATAATTGCTTATTGATTTACAGATGAGGAAGTGGAGGCCCAAACAGGTGCCTTTCCCAAGGTCACACAAGTGGTAAATGGATTTCACCAGAGGTGCTCAATCTCCAGATTCAATAGTGGCACCCTTTCCACTCAACTGCTGACACTCTTAACGAGAACTTTGCAATGATAAATTATCAATGACCATCTTGATATCTCAAGGTATAGTACACATCATCTGCTTCTGACGATTCAGGGTTAAACTAGACAATATTTCTGTGATACTGGGGGTCCTCTGCCTGCCCACCCTCCTCTCATCTGCTTCTCCAATGGTTAGTAAAGTCATTTCTCATCAGACCCTCTACTAAGAAGGAGCCGCAAGAAAGAGACGAGAAGGAAGTCAAATACGTTCGAGTCGGATGCTAATTCCAAGCCTCAGTGACGGCCAGCAGCAGGGTGATTCCTGAATGTGTGAGCACAAGAAGCCTCCTTGTGCACAGGGTGACTGTGGCTTATTTTGCCTGTGCTGAACAATCTCTGAAACAGTGGACTCACATACTAATAATATATACCCTAGGGCAGGCGGTGGTATGGAGAGAAAGCTCAGGAACAGCTGGGAAATATGTCCAGATCACACACAGCTGTTAATTCACATGAAGCTGGCACATGCCAACACGGGCAGCAGCAGGGACCTGCTGAAAACTCCTAGCCTGGGTCAATGGGGAAGTGCAGTCTGATAACAAAGAAAAGAATTCAGCAGGTTATCCCAAAATATGGCTGGTTGGCCAATTTAAATCAAAATGTCCTATTATCTGCAAGGAATATTGGCTTTTTTAGAAAATCATTTCTAAAGGAACTTGCCAGGGGAGGAAGTTTATAAAGAAATTGTTGCTAGCAGTAACCAGGTGACAAAGAGCAAATGCACTAAAGGTGAGAACAAGAAAAAAAAAAGGCATGGAGTCTTAGACTTGGGAGGGATAGAGATGTCAGAGGCCAGAGAGTCCAACCAGCCCCCCAGTGCAGGAATCCTCACTAGAATAGTCTCTGTAAATGTTAAAAACACACTCAAAGTTCCTATTGGTAGAGTGGTGTAAAGAGCCTCCGAGTCAGAAAGATCCAGGGATCGGGTCTGACCTCTGACACATGTAGGCTGCATGCCACTAGGCAAGTCTCAACTCCTCAGTGACCCTGGAAATGCTTTAAGATCCTGAGCCTCCTCCTTTGGGGGGCTCTGGACCCCTTTGGTAGCCTGGTAATGCCAATAGCTCCAAGCTCAGATAATAGTTTTAAACCCATATGATAAAATACAAGGGATTATGAAGGATAGCCAATGTGCTGAAATATAATTTTCAGAATACTGAAGAAGAAAAATTCATAATCCCAGGATAAGAAGTCAGGGCCTGAGAGTGGAAGTTGCAGAGTACATTAAGAGGGAGAGTAGTTCGCTAGGAGCTCCTCACACTGGTGATGTTACAGGTCCAGTTCCGTCTGCCATGATGGTGGGAGACTTATTAATGCGCATTGCTGGGTTCTGATACTGGGCTACAAGAAGCCTGGGAGTTAATTACAGTTGGGTGTCTGGTGTCTTTGCTAATGTTTCCTGTAACAAGAAACATCATGACCAAAAACGCAGGCTATCCCATTCGAAGGCAGTTTTAATGTTTACACAAAGCTTCCACTGGCTGGTTTTCCTTCCATCCTAAGGGTGCTCCATCTTCTGCACGACAACTACCAAGTGCTGGGCCACCACCCTCCTGCCCCTCCCCCCTTCCCTCTCCAGGATAAGCATCTCTTGTTCATTTTCTTCTGATGATCCTTCAACATGTTGGTCACCTTCTTTCAGAAACTGTGACTTCATCACAATGCCTCTTCTTCATGGACCTGGATAGAATACTCCAAATGCAATGTAACCAGTGGAAACCAAACGATGGAAACACTCCCTCCATTAATCAGGACCATTGTTCTAAGGGCCTGAGAGGTCACTTAGCCTCACCCTTTCATTTTACTTTCATAAGGAAAAAATGGTGCAGATGGGGGAGGTGAGTGAGTGACTGAGCTGGGCCTGTGGACCCAGTTGTCTCATACTCCTACGCACATGACTGATACTGCATTTGTTTTTGTTTTTGTTTTTTTTTAAGTTAGCCACAGCACATTCTTGGCTCTTTCAACTTTGTGGACAACTTGAACTCCTTAGCTCTGTTTCTCATTAACTCCAGCTAAACCACTTGTTCCTCATCCTGTTCTGGCCAATGGAGGTTATGAACAGAGACTTTCCACTCATCCCTGCTTAATTTCATCTTGTTGGCTTCAGCTCCAACAGCCCAGTCACATCCTTTTGAATTCTGGTTCTCTCGTTTAAGGGGTTGGCTATTCTTCCTGCTTTTGGGACATCCACAAATTTGCCATCCAAGTCACTTTGCCTGTAAGGAAATGAAACCTCAAAGATGCTTCCTGACTTGCCTGAGGTCAGAAAATGAGATCAGGTTGCCTCTTTCCTTCTAATACAATTTTACTTTTACTCAGTGGTGAAAGTTCCACCATGTGGCCCCCTCTGGTACACATCCTCTGGAAGAGCAACTATGAGGAAGAGAGGATGGGACCATGAGCGGGTGAGCTAAGGAGTCAGGTGCTTTACTCCCTTCTGACAAAGAGAAAGCAATTTTCTTCTCCCCTTCTTGGGAAGCAGGGCTGAGGGGATGCTCCTTTAGTGTTCTCTCTGTTCTTTTGTTATAGTTAGAAAAAGGAAGAACCAGGACCACCAGAAAGATCAATGAGGACCATTTCTTCGATTGGCTTCCACAATATGTGAAAGATACCGACAACCAATGGCTGACCTTGTGCTTAACAGACTTGAAATGTGCCGTTGAGGGAGCTCTGGCAGTGAGCTCAGCCTGAGGCTGCTGTGACACCACGGAGAACGGATTTTGGTGCCAAAGATAAAATGTGTGATGTATGAATAAAGGAAATGGTAAAGAGCAGTGAGAAAGGTACCAAACGGCACCTAGTAATTTATCAGAAGAACTTGTCCTATAAGAATCATCTGCTTTTATGGCAAATATCACCAGTGTTTTAACAGAATTAAAACCTATAAAAAGACATTAGGAAGTGTGCTAATATTATCTCAGTAAAATATGTCCATGATTAAGACTCATGGTTTCCAAACTGTGCAGACAGCCCAGAACCATCTCCTGGTGCCTCTGAAGGTAGAGGACCCCCTAGGGAGCCAAGACAAAGAGAGGCCAGTAGAACAAAGAGATCACAGAGTCACAAGCCAGACGGTGAAAGAACTGAACTCTAGACCAGCAATACAATGATTTTTTTCCCTCCACAACAAAAAGAGCATAAAAAAGGCGAATCAAGTAAGCTGGAACACTTAAGGCTTAGGGTCCTAAGCCGCTACTGCTCTAGCCCAGAACACTGTAGATGCCAGCACGGGGAATTACAACTTAAGAAATGATTAGAAAAAATGGGCTTGATTCCAACCTTCCACAGCATAGGAGTGGAAGATGAATAGATGGGGTATTTATCCACATCACTGACAAAGCAGCTCCTGTCCAAGGGCCTGATGGAAGACAATCTGATGAGAGGCAGGCTGGGGAGAAGTTGAACAGATATCCTGAAGCCCAACTGGAGCCACTGCCATATTGATGAGGATGGTGGGGCAGTGAAGGGAGGAGACAGATTGTGTTGGAGTGGCACTGTCTGAAGCCAAGATGCCCAGAGTCTCTGAGAAAGCTGGGTCAGGAAATGGGGTCATGTTTGGGGGGCAGAAGCTGAACTCTCGAGTTCAAAAACAGATGGGTACACTTGAGGGTGAGTGGCACCATGCAACAACTGGCCAGAAACAGCTGCACCAAGAGCAACCCCAAATGTCACCAGTTTGGCTGGGGTGCAGAGGATGGCAACTCAAATCTTTCAAGCTTAGGGGAGTACAAATGCACACAGACACACACAGACCCAAACAAACAAACACAATGGATTTCTCCTTGAAGCAAGGGACGACAAGGAAAGATGCTACAAATGACTCTGGCAAGGCTCCTGGGGGCCCTCCCCCCTCACCATGGCGCAAACTCATAGATAATACTTTTAGAGAAAATTACCTAGAGAGGAAATGATTAATCAGGAAAAACCAACAAGTACGCTCATGGTAGGATTCCAGAAAACCTTCCACCAATCGCTGCTGTAGAGGTAATTGTTCTAAATCCATCAATAAAGCTAAGCTGCCCCTTCATTGACTGCAAACACCAATTTCTTTCACTCGGGATTATAAGTTGATGTCCACGGTCTCCCTTCTGCCATTAGGGTGATAAACAGTTTAAGCTACATCAGGATCTGACATGTAGATCAATTCTGGGTCCATAAAGAATCTACACAAGGGCTTCCGGGACAGGGATTTACTGCCACCGGTTTTATTCTCTCTTACTGGTAAAATTACTTCTGTCAAACACTTACGAGGGTAAGAAAAAATGTAAAAAAATTAATTTTTCATGGGCCACTGGAACGGCCTTCTTCAACGCTGACGCTGAGAGACGAATATGTTTCCACATTAAAAAAAATTAGGCTGGGCAGCAAGCGGCACAGGGGAAACTGTGATCCCGCTCCCTGATTCGGGCGCTCTCCAGCCGACAGCCGCCCGAAAAGCAGAGAGGAGCTGTCGAGATCTTTCTCTCAGGGCAGGCGCGGGGCCTCACGTTACCGATGCCAAATGATATTAGACATTTAATTTCCAACCTCAGGTACTCAAATGTAAAACCTTCCAACGCTAATAGTCATAAACCAGTGGGGCATTCCATTGCGCAGAATGGATTTTTCTATTTTTTCCTCCCTTAATTGAGCAGTGCCTCCTGTTTGGTGGCTTGGCCCACGACAAAGTAATTTATCTAATTAGGAGCCTCTCATGGCTGCTGAAAGAGACAGGAACCCCAGGATACCTGGCGAGCCAGAGAGGAAGACTTTGGAAAGTTCTCTGGAGCCACTCAAAGTATTAATTTAGTGCGGGAAAAGGGTGCCGAGAATAATGGGAGCCCAACGTGACACATGTTTTCTCTGTGATCAAAGTCAGCGACAGTCAGCCGGCACGTTCTCCAGGCTCCTGCAATTGGAATCCTGAGGCTGTTTCTCTTCTCCCCATCCCTGCTGCCTACAGAGTTCCCTTTTTTATGACTAGCAAATTCAGAATTCTTCATGGGCAGGGCCAAAAAAGCTGAAATTAAAAGAGGGGTCGTTTGGGCGCCTGCCTGTAAGTCTGTGCTAATGGGAGCCTCAAAAGTTAAAAAAAATTAACCCCCCCCCCAACCATACATATACATGGTGCCCTTTTCCACCATTTTATCAGCCTATGTCCACAGCGAAGTACAGGCTACAATCTAGCCACAGACAACACCCTCCTGGAACTGCAGATGAGGGCGTGTGTATGAGGAAAATCATGAAAATGGAGGGCGACCATTTGGCAAACACAATGGAAGGCATTTTCCAACAGACTGGAAGCTCCTTCAGGTCGGGATGGCTTTTGCCTTTCTTTGTATCCCTGGTGTTGGGCATACAGCAGGAGCTTAATACTTGTTTGTTGATTTGACTCCCTTCACATTTTTCAAAGGGAACCAACAAAGAAAGACCAGAGGTTTGCACTGATGTTTAATATTGTTTCTATAAGACAACTAATAGTAATAAAAAAAAAGAAATGAAGAACTAGGAAGCCAAAAAAGGGGCATTAATGACCGTGACTCCTGGGTGACCGTGAAGACTCCCCAGCACAGCTTGCTTCGTCATCTCGAGGCCTCCTTCCACTGGCCAGACCTGTGCTTCCTTTCTTGGGACAGCTCTGGGCTCTTGCCCATTTTGTTCCAAATGTCTTTCTTTCCTATTTTTCATTTGTTTGTAGGCCCCCACCCCAAGATTCATAAGCTTGTAGAAACCTAGATTAGAGATGAAAGGGATGTCGGACGTAATTCAGCCCAATCCCCTTATTTTACAGGTGAGGATATAGAGGCCCAGAGAGCTAGTGATTTGCCTAAGGCCACACAGCTAGTAAGCGGCCAAGTCAGAATTTGAACCCAGGTCCTTTTAAATTTCAGCAAAATATCCACTGTTTCATCCATCCCCCCAAACATGATGTATGGCGGTCTTTCTTTCAACTCTAGTTTCCCTGACTGTCCAGCCAGCCTACGCATTTCCCAGGCTATTTTCCCATACAATCTACTTGGACATTTATCTGTGTCCCTGCTGACTGTAAGCTTCCTACTGAATCTTCCTTATTGAGGAAGAAAGTGTCGGCCCCAAGTGCCCACTCCATTATGAGATGCTTCCCCTAAGAGTGCTTGTTTTAAATACCTGTGAGTTGACTGACTTTTGCTGCGCAGAGGAAAGACGTTAAGGATTAGAGAACACTCAATCTACTTAATTGGCCTCGGCGTAATAGCTAATTTAAATATGTGTAAGCAAACGCTGCAGAGGAGATCATCCCTAACAAAAGGATATTTGCTTAAAAGGTTTAGTTTTTTTTAATCACGGATTTTTAGCTAAAGTAATAAGGCATATTTCAAGATAGTTTGTTTAAAAGGCTGCTTTAACTTAACTTCATTTATATTTTGCTTTTGTGCTGAGGTCACTGGTCTCTTAGGAAAAAAAAAAAACCACCTCCCTTTGATACTGACGTCATAGGTATTACCATAGGGCCATGGTATTTAGAAGTGGAAGGGGCCCCAAGGCCATCTGGCCCAATGCACTCACTTTACAGAGTCGGGAATTCAGGCATGGAGAGGGCCTTATGCAAGGTCTCATGGGTCCGAGGAGGAGAGGCAGCCCCGGAACCTCGGTTAGATGCCATTCCGTGACATAAAGCTCACAGTCTGAGACGTTAGAGGTGATCTACTACAACCTCCTCATTGTACAGAAGAGGCAGGAAGGCATTTCCTGCCTGAGGTCACAGAGTCCTGGCAGTAAGCCGGTGAGCCCAGAAAGTGAAGCCAGGCCCTCTGGATTCCAAACCCAGGGCCACTTCCCCTTTACCTCACTTCTGGCAGAGCAGAACATTTTAACTCTGGGCACACTGTCGCACCTGAACGATACATCTCTCCCAAAGTAAGAAAGGGCTGGCATGACGTATGGCCTCGTCACTCTCATCTACATGTCACGAAGAATGGTTATCAGAAGGAGGAGGTGTGTGTGGCGGGGGTGGGGGGCGCCAGCACAAAGAGATGAGCCTTTGGTCAATTTGAGGAAAAAAAAAACCAAACAAAAACCACCACCACCACACCACCACCACCACCACCACCACCACCACCACCACCACCACACCACCACCACACCACCACCACACCTCAGTTTCTTCAATTACTTTGCCTGTCCAGACACTCCCATGCCAGATAATGAGTGACCTCCTTCTAACCAAATGGGTGAACAGACTAAAATTCAAGACATAACCCTGAAAAGAAATGGACGGATCCTGGTGAAAATATCGGACCCTTTCAAGGACCTGGGAAGAATGTGGAACGCCTTGTCCCACCTACAAAATATCAGGGGAGGAAATAACCATAATTTATCCATTTCTCCTCTGCATTGTTCTCAAGACCCAGAGACTTGAGGTGAAAGGTGGAAAGCCCTCAGGGGTCTCTTTGGAGGGGGACAACAGCCCCTCGCCATACACTAATGGGCTTTTCTGAAAGGAGAAGGGAGAAATACTGGTGCTGGGGAGCTGACGGTGCCCAGAATGGGACACCAGAGGGGCTCTGCACTTCTCTGCCCCGAGGCAGGAGCCCTTCCTTCGCCTCCTCTCTACAGCACCCTTTAGAGCTCCACTCTCAGAGATTGTGTGTCTTCCTCTCCCTGGGTTTTGAAATATTTTCCTTCAAGGCTTTCGCCAGGCACTGTTCTGTCAGCCAGGTCTGGAGTAAATAGAAATAAGGATGATGTTTACCCAAAGCAAATGGGCTTCTGTAGCAGCTGGTAGGTCTACAGGGAAGACTCGATGCTCAAGTCTTTTAATTAGTACAAATTATGCTAAAATTACTCTAAAACCCTATCTGATAGATTATATACAACAGTGGGAATTCCTTTAAATACCGGTGAGCAGTCTACGGCTAGAACGCCACGGGCAAAGCGCATCTCGGCAACCCAGGATTCCCTCTATGCTGCATTATTCATGGAGTCATAGGAATGTCAGACATTTTACACGTGCATCATTATTCCCTGGGAAGAATCCATGGGGTTCTCCTGGGGTGGGGGATATTAGGAGGGGAGTGGAAGCTCAGAGGTTTCTAGGCACCAAGGATCCACAAAGAGGAAGGCCTCTAAGACATCTTGGTAGCGTACCACATCAGCAGAAAGCGGATGTAGAATGAAGCACACGGAGAATACGCCCCTCGATTTTCTTGGATGAAAAGAAGGAAGATCACAGAATCCTAGATTTAGGGCTGATCGAGGCCTCAGGAGTCATTATGTAGAACCCCCTCATTTTACAGATGAGAGAACTGACGCCTGGAGAGGTTAAAGGATTTGCTCCAGGTCACCACCGGGGTCGGGATTCGAACCGAGGTCCCGTGACTGACTGCGAATCCGGGGCTCTTTCCACTGTACCACGAGGCCTCCTGTAGTCTGGCTGTGGTCGGGATTCTTGGCAGGAATCTGATTTAGGTTCTCCGGGTGCTGTCAGACTTAGGAGCAGAGGGTGGGAGCGCCGGAAGGGAACCTCAAATCCCACGGTCCAACCCCCTCAGTGTGCAGGTGAGGCAGCTAGGAGTTCTGTAAGGAAAGAGTCCTCTCTTACCGCTGCTGATGCCCGAGTTGGCAATGACTGTGGCTTCACTCCACTGGTCAGCGCTGGAGACGGAGTAGGACCGTTGGTGCATCCCATCGGGGCGAGTGTTGAAGGACACTAAGCTGATGCCACTTGCCATCTGAGACACAGACGCACTAGCAGTAACATTCCCTAGAAACAAACAAGGAAGGTGAACAACACCGCGTAGGACATGGGCCAGAACATCAGTGATTTCGAGGCATCGGACGCCACCAGAGGCCAATGGGGGACAGGGTCACCTCCCTCAACCCTCCAGGGAAAACAGGACAATATAGGCTCACATCAAACAGCAGCCTCAGGCTTACCAAAAAATAGAGGAAATATAGAACAGATGCATCAGCTAAACTGAATCCCAATCATGATTCAGCCATCCACAAGTCTAAAGAGGAAGAAGCTGCCTAAAAGCTGGTATCATCACCTGCCACAGACTGGAGTCAGGGATCAAAGATCCCCTCTCTTCGACCAATATGGGCTCTCCATTCAGCCCCTAAGGATGCTGACACCAACTGAATAAGAGTGATGGAAACCCAACTGTGCAAGTTGCTGTTCAGCAGGGCCCTAACTGGCAATTCTGGCACCCGAGCAAAGACTGCAAAATAGCTGAAGGCAACCAGATTAAAGGAACCATCCAAAAGTAGTGTAGGCCAAGACCTCAAGGAGGTGGGTAGAGACTGCTCCTGGAAGTGTGCCCCCCAGTAGGATAGATGTGGGCTGGAGAGCCAATCCCCTGGAGTGCCAGGAAGCAGTGCACCCGGCAGCTTCCTTTTCTCACCGTCTTTGCTAAGTTCAACTCCTTCTACCTGCAGAATGTGGCCAAGTGCTTTCAGCACCCTCTAGGTTCAGTAGAAAGCTCCAGGTCACCAGTCGAGTTACACCTTTGTCTTTTAAAGGGTCTAGCATCCAAGGAACATGGCATATACTGTGGGACTTGATGGATGTAATGACTAGTTTTATTGAATCTCTCTCTGTCTCTATCTCTGTCTCTCTCTCTGTCTCTGTCTCTGTCTCTCTCTCTCTCTCTCTCTCTCTCTCTCTTTCTCTCTTTGTCTCTCTCTCCCTCTCTTAATAAAGTTCTTCCTTAGAAGAAGGGATAGCTTTGAGTAAGGTAGCAAGAGGTGGGATGTTGGGAAATTAGGCAATATGTAAGAAAGATACTGATAAAAATTTTTAAAAGTATAACAAAAAATTGGAAAAAGATCTCTTTCCTAAAACTCAATCAGTAGAGGTACATTCCTTGATTTAGCGTTACAGGAGACCTTGAAATGCTTTAGCCTCTTTTGAACTTTTATCCAAGTATGTTTATTGAGAACAGACCTACATTTTTATAACCAAATGGTTGTTTTGAGAAGGGGTTTTTGATAACACTAATCCTCAATTATACCCGAGTACCATATAGGTCAAACAGGGATGTGGTTTGAGTTTCTGAATTAATTCCTGGTCTGAAAATACACACACAATATAAATGTTAATATAAACAAAATTCAAAAGAAAAATAATTTATGGGCAATACCACACCAAATATTTGGCATTATGATGCTGTCCTCTCTATTTTTATCTATATAAGAAAACCAACAATTTCACAGTATAAACACGATGCTTTTCTGGAGGGAGAGAATGCTAAATGCCACGGGCTAAGGCCTCCTTTTGTCAGCACACTATGAAAAAGTGGGGAAATTAAAAAGAAAAAAAAACCACACCAAGAAGAATCAGATGGGCTGTAGACCTGGGACACAGACTTTAGACCAATTAAGAACCATATATAGGAAACACAACAATCAGCAAACCACAGAAAATGATACAAAATATGCTCAATGGTGGAAAGAGCACTGGGAACTCCTCCCTAATAGAGGTCATCAAATACACAAACAAAGCATTTTTGCAAGAAACTTATCAACAACCACATGAAACAG
Organism: Trichosurus vulpecula; assembly: GCF_011100635.1. NCBI lineage: Eukaryota > Metazoa > Chordata > Mammalia > Diprotodontia > Phalangeridae > Trichosurus > Trichosurus vulpecula. Next base: position 3,902,049 of record NC_050579.1, read on the forward strand.
TAACAACAGAAGTACAAAAGAAAACAAGCAACGTCTCATTTCACATTCATGAAAGAGGCCAAGTCCACAAAAGGCAGAAACAGTCAATGCTGGTGGGTCGGTGGGAAGACAGGCACATCAACACAGCCCATCGTGGTTTGGATCAACCCTTCCCCAAGACAATTTGGAAGGATGAAATCAGAGGCAGTGAGCAAACTGTTTAGTCACTGGGGGCCGGGGAAGCGGAGGGAAGGGTCCCGTGTCTATCCATGTACTTACAGAAGCCCTTGCAGCAGCATGAGACTAGAGACAAGGGGGACTCGAAGCAAGTCAGGAACAGCCAAAAGAGTTGAGAAGTAACCAGGTATGTCGCACCATAAGAAACAGATACATGAATTCAGAGAAACATGGGAAGACTTGGACTCACTGATCGAGTCTAGGAAAACAGAACCAGGGAAGAGTACATACAATGATTGCAACACAGTCTGTGAAAACAACCTTAAGAGGAATCACAATTCAAATACAATGCAAGTAAGTGTGGTTCCAGAAAACCCACAAAAAGCTCCAGCTCCCTCGTGAGTAAAGAGGGAAGGCAGATGTGGAGATGGTATGGGCTGTCATGGGCTTGGGTTTACTTTTCTTCCTTCAAAGTGAATGTGTTGGGGCAGCTACGTGGTACAGAGCACCGGCCCTTGAGTCAGGAGGACCTGAGTTCAAATCCGGCCTCAGACCCTTCACACACTTACTAGCTGCGTGACCTTAGGCAAGTCAATTAACCCCAATTGCCCTGCCTTCCCCCTCCAAAAAAACATACAAAAAGGGAATGTGTTCACTGGGGGTGGGTTTGGAGTCTTCACTGGGAGCTGACCAAGGTGGTTATAAAGTCATCACTTAAACATTTAAAAGAAAAAGCTCTGGGAGAGAGATGAAGTTTCCATAGGATGTGGTTCCTATCTTCATGGAACTTCAGCCTCCTAGGAGAGATGACACATAGACACATGATCTAAATATAAATATATAAATATAAAGGCACAGATGCTAAGGATACCAGAGAAAAGGAATTCATGGATCAGCAGAAAACCTGGGAACCCTCCACATTCCAATATGACTGTCAAGCCCAGCTCTCACCCCAAATGGTGAAGCATCTTTCCTTTTGCTGAGGCCCATTCTAATCGTGTGTTGTTCTCTATTCTCCTCCAGCATCTTTCCACCTGGGGCCACTTAACACTCGACTGTAGCTTCTTCCTCAGGACCAATCCCATCCCTGGGAAGTGATAACATAAGGAGCCCTAGGTCAGGAGTTTGATGCCTTGACATTGAGCTTGATTTACTGTGATCCCAAGTCTGGACTTGGTTTCCTAGTGACCAGACCATAGACACAAGGCTTCTCGTACGAGAGCCCTGAGGATGTAAATACAAAAGCCAGACAGGAGCAGGAGATAGACTGTTGGCCTGGAGTCAGACTCTCACCTCCTGTGTGCCCCTGGCCAGTCACTTGCACCTCTGTTTGCCCAGAACCAAATAACACAACAGGGGTCTGACCCTTCTGCCATTTTTAATGTCCTCACACTCACCTCCACCTGGAGTTCATTCTAAACATTAGCTTTCCCAACAATACCCTGGTAGGGCCATAATAGTCACTTCATCCTTTCTTTTCTCTCCAATTCTCCCAAAGATAGAAGGGGGTGGGTGAGTTGTCTCTCCAGCCTCAATCCATCCATCACTGTCTCCCTAGCTACCCCCTCACTTCCAATTTCTGAACATTCTTTTAAAAATCCAAGTTAGTGGATGACTTTTCTGTATCTCTGTACTATCCCTCTGCACAGCTAACCCTTATCTGAAAAATATGTACCTGTATCCTCAGAACCCCATTCTTGACAGCATCTCAGATCCCCCCACGGGCATCCACCTATGCTTTCTCTAAAGTCTTTGAAATCCACAATACCCCAATCTGGGAAGCACAGTGGACAAGGCCTGGCAGCTTCCTCTGGATCATCACAAACTCTAAGATCATCTGGTTACTTCCTCCAGAGGTTCTGACTACATCTCTGTTTGGCAGCCGTTTAGGTCTAGAGAAGCAATTGTCCTGGTTGCGGTCAATGACCGATTGTAAAACAAGTCAAGAACCCACCAGCCACAAAGGTCTCCATCACAACTCTTCCACAGCCTCCATTCAAGGTTTATGCTGTTTCCCAAACTCCTTCTTATCTATTTTCTCCCTCTAGTGAGGGGGTGGGGATGGGTGGGTTTTATAATAGACTTCTGCCATGATGTCCCTTGTTTCTCTTGTGGCCTTTAGGACGGAGGCCTAGACCTGGAGACAGGAAGAACTAGAATCCAACCCCGCCTCTGGCTCTCACTAGCTGCATTACGATTCATTTGGGCCTCAGTTTCTTCCTCTGTAAAGTGAGCAGAATGATGCCCGCCACTTCAGTCCTGCAGATTCCCCATGACCCCATTTGGGGTTTCTCCAGTTTATCTGACAGATGAGGAAACTGGGCCCAACAGGGTCACACAGCCAGTGCGTTTCTGAAGCTGGATCTATACTCAGGTCTTCCTGACTCCAGGCCCAGGGCTGTATCCACTGCACCACCAAGTCACGCTCTAATTCAGTAACATGTCTGTCTTTCCAAATTCTCATCAAGATCTCATCTCGCCAAAGGCCCCCGAAACTCTCTTCTTGCATGTCCCAGCCTCAAGAGGTCTTGCCTGCTCCTTCCTCTCCGGGTTAGCTCCCTCTGCAGTCCTGGGAAGCCTCTCTGCTGATGGAGCCAGTCAGTATTCACCAGCACCTCTTGGTGCACGAGGACCCGACGCTTCCTCTGATGGATGAGTGCTCCCGCTGATGGGAAGATCTTCCGACCTCTCCCATGTCCCTCCCTCCCTTCCTCGTCTGACCTGAAGCACCCCTGAAGAGGACAGTGCACTCCACTCTGCTCTGTATGACCTTCACCGTTGGCTCAGTGGCCTCCAGTCTCCTCCTGTCTGCACACAGTGGCCAAACCCGCATCTCCTGCGTCACTCCCACTCATCTGCCGCATCCCCATGCCAGCTGCTCTGGTGGACGCATACAGCCCCAACCTGGCTTTCTACTCCTGCCACACTGGATCCCCCCTAACATTAACGCCTCCCTTCTCTTAATAATCTCCAATTAATTCTGTCTCTAGCTTGTTTGCATGTTGCCTAGAGGCACTGACAAGCTAGTTCTGGATTCTAGAAGGTGTGAGTTCAAATCTGACCCCAGACACTTACTAGCTGTGGTACCTTGGGGTAGTCACTTGACCTCTGTTTGCCTTAGTTTTCTAAACTGTAAAAAGGAGATAATATTACCACCTGCCTCCCAGGGTTGTTGTGTAGACCGAAGGCGATAATATTTGTAAAGTGCTTAGTAGAGTGCCAGGCATACAGTAGGTGCTTAATCAGTGCTCATTACCTTCCCCCTCCCATGTTAGACTGTGAGCTCCTTGAGAGCAAGGACTGTCCTTTTGCCTCTCTGTATCTATCCCTGACCCTGGAGCACAGTAAATACTCAATAAATGCTTGTTGTCTTGTCTACACACAAGAACCCCTTGCTTTTAGCCACTTGTTTTCTTAGACACCGCCTGCTCCCATCCTCTTCCTCTCCAACATTCCAGTATTTTCTTTCCAAACCAGGCACAGTTGCTCAGTGAAATCTGTGCTAAGCTATCCGGGGGCCAGTGGTTGGGTGGAGTCTAGGCTCATGTGGAAGGGAACGGAATGAAACAATTCAATCCCATCACTTGGTCTATAAACTAGATATATATGTATACATATATGTATATATATAGACTATAACTAAGCTCTGAAAACCCCTGGGTCATGCAGTTATACCCAGATTTTTCCAATAGATTAGCTGCATAGTAACAGGTCAGCTGGCACTCAATAATACTTTATTAAGTACCTACTATGTGCTGGCTCCCTGCTAGGTGGGCAAGGATAATGAAAAGGGGGCAGGCACACGGTGCAGTGGATAGAATTCTGAGCCTGAGTTCAAATCTGAACTCAGACACTTAGGAGCTGGGTGACCCTGGGAAAGCCGCTTAACTCCTGTTTGCCTCAGTTTCTTCCTCTGTATAATGGGGATTGTTGGGAGGATCAAATGATGTAAAACTTGTAAGCACTTGGCATCATGCCTGGCACACAGTAGGTGCTATAAAGCGGTCAGCTACTGGCTTAGGTGGGCAGTGACAGCTGAGCCAGCGGTGCTTTGAAGGAAGCCAGGGATACCAAGGGGAGGTAAAGAGGAGCAAGTTCTCCGTACATTCTTATAGGATAATTTTGCTGGTCTGATTTAGATCGATATTGATTCAGAGACAGAAATATCGATCTCCAGTTTTACACGCAATCTCTGAACGTTTTCCTTTGCGTATGGGAATGTTCTTCTTTGCTGATGTTCGTCAAATTCACAAGAAAAAAAAAGGAAATTTAAGTGAGAAAATATCATAAAGGATTTTATTTTATTTTTTAACATCGCTACCCTAAAAACATAGGAATTAATTCCCCAAGGTATCCTTCTTTAAAGAGTAAGAGAGCGAATTTCAAGTGTGAAGGCTAACCATGGGTCTGAGACAGCTGCTGAAAATGAACGGAGGTCTGGGAAGCATCTTGTGCCAAATTTACCAGGGTCAGGGCTAAGGAGAACAGGGGCTACAGCTCTTTTGGGTGGCTTTAAGTGAATACAATGTGATTTCTAGAGAGCACAGCCATCCAGCCCATCTAAAACGTTTCCATGGATGCATAAAGCCTAGAAGAAGATCTGCAGGCCAAAGTGTTCCCTGGCCTCGGGGTCCATGGCATTTTTTCAGTGGCGATCTTTTGGCAGATGAGAACACTCTGTACACACCTTCGAGTCCCACATACACTAGAGCTATTTCTATTACGGTTCTTCTTACTCCTAATGGTGGTGTGGGAGTTTCTAAGATGAATCACTTCCTAACTGGGTAAAAGTTGCCGCCATACTCATCTCTTTTCCTGTTTGGGCCAGATGAGGAGAAGGCTGAGCGTAGAGTTCACGCTTGGGATGACCCTCATTGGCTGTGACACTGTCACTCTTCTTACGGAGGGCGCTCCCAGGGAACTGTGCATGGCCCTGGGCTGCTGGGTATTTGCAGAGATATCAGGCTTTTTTAATTTGCAGGTGACACAGAGCTAGGAGGGACAGCTCAGGGAATACTCAATGACGATCCAAATGGAGCTTTACAGGCCTGAGCATTGAGCTGAATGTAAGAAGCTGAAATCTAACCACATTAATAAATGGAAAGTCTTGTACTTGGGTACTGGGGGATGCCACAGTGCACAGAGTGCTGGGCCCAGAGGCAGGAAGATTCCTCTTTCTGAGTTCAAATCCAGCCTCAGACACCTATTGGCTGTATGGCCCTCGGCGAGTCATTTAACCCTGCTTACCTCAGTTTCCCCATATGTAACATGAGCTGGAGAACGAAATGGCAAACCTCTTCAGTATCCTTGCCAAGAAAACCCCAAATGGGGTCAAGAAGACTTGGACATGACAAACGATTGACCAACAAACAACAAATCAGCTCCATAAGTCTAAGATGTAGGGACAGAAATGGTTCTGAAATGGATCTGGGGGTCTTAGTGGACTCCAAGATCAACATGAGTCACTAGTGTGAAGATGCAGCCAAGAATAATAACGACATCCTGGGATGCATTCAGTGACGCACGGCTTCCTAGGACCAGTGTGGTGACAACAGTCCCTCTGGTCTGTGCCCTGGTCCACCTTCCCCTGGAGTGTTGTGTTCATTTCTGGGCACCATAGTTTAGGAAGGTGAGAGAGTGCCCAGAGGAGGGCAGCCAGAGTGGTGAAGGGTCTTGAGGTCATGCTGCATGAGAAGAGGATGACTGTCATGAGTATTTAAAGGAAGAAGGGATGAAGATATAGGTTTGAAATCAGGACTCACTTCCTCCCACTGAGAGCCGCTCCAAAGTGGAGTGGTGCCTTCTTGCCAGGTGCTGGGGCCTCCCTCCTGCAACCTCCTCAAGTGTAGGTGGAGCTGACCCACTACCCATGGGGATGGTTTTAGATAGATGAGTTTGACTAGCTGGCTGCTGAGGGCATTCCCAGCTTTCTGGGTCTGGGACTGTGGGTAGTGCTTTGCCTCAGCTCACAAAGAGAGAGGGACCAAAGGATCCAAGATTGAGAGCTGGATGGGTGATAGATGCCGTGGAGTCTGACCCACTTGTTTACAGAAGGGGAAATGAAATGGTCGACGCCATTCTCTTCAGTTTATGCTGTGTAATGTTTATCAAACTCCTGGAGGAGAAGAAATGACTGCTCCCTTTTTCCATCTGGGCTGCCCAATGCAGTGCCTGGTATGCTTAATAAATGCTTACGGAATCTGGCTGATTTGGGCATGCACAAGCAGGCCTCGCCCTCTCTCTCCTGGTTTTCTGGGTCTCTAATCTGATATCCTCACCAACGCTCCCATCAGATGTCCTTGTTCTAAGAGGCTCCTCTTGCCAGGATCCTACTATGATGCTTACGTTCAAGAGAGAAGTCTCTGCCAAGCTAAGCCAGCGCCTGTGGTTGAGGGAGACAAGACCATCCCCAGGAAGCACGCTGGAGGAAGTCAGTTTGGGGAATGAGGCTAGTGGGCTGGCCAGGAAGTTTCCCTGAAAGAGAGAACCCTCCCTCATCTCGAAGGATGATTGTTAAAAGAGACAGCCATGAAAGCCTCTGTGTCAAGGCCTTGCAAAAGATTCAGCCGCGTGCAGCATCTGTCTCTCCAATTCTTCCCCTGCCAAACATCTCGGCATTAACGCAGAAATACATTGTCAACTACCTGGCCCGATCTGAGTTCGGAAAGCAAGTGTCTTCCCATACATCATCTCTGCATCAGCTGGCTGCTTAAGTTGATTAGCAGGGGGCAGGGAAATTACTATGCTAATCCTCCTGTTCACAGCACTTGTCCCTTGATATGGATATGTGGAGATGCTCACTGGAAAGCCTTGATTAGGCCAAGCTTCCATGTGTCAAAGGCTCCAAATTCTGGCCAAAGAATAATTTTCCCTCGCACTCCTGGCCTGAAAGTGCATGAGCTGATTTGAAAAGGTAGTTACTTCTACCATATGCTATTTTTCTTTAAACAATTTGCATTTCAAAGTGAACATGGCATTTATATCTGAATGAGTATCAGTGTGCCGCCCGAACTAGTCCCAAATGAGCAAAAAAAAAAAAAAATTAAAATGCTAGTTCCCTATTGGAAAAAAAAATGTTTTCATCTGTTAAAAAGAAATCAAAGAATCCTGCTTTCAAGCAACGGCCTTATTACAAGAGAAGTGGCCTGTTCTGATGTTTATCTGGTTGGCGTTGAGGTGGTTTCATAAGCAGCGATCACGGCTTGCATTCACTGGCGCAGCCACAGCCCCGTCCCAAAGGGGCCAGCCTGTACAATAAGCCCTCCTCAGCTGAGGGGTTCAAGTCAGAAAAAGAGGCATTTTGGGGGGGAGGAGGTTATTATTTAAACCAGGGTGAAAAGACATGACCAGACCCCACTTGATTTATTTCTTTGTTCTTCAGAAAGAGAATGAGGAAAGGATACGTTATGAGCACAGTGTGACAGGAGGGGGTGGTGGAGGGCAGATGTGGAGTTCAGATCCCAGCCTCAGTGACCCTGGGTGAGCCTCAATTTCTCTCTCTGTAAAATGAGAGGGTTGGGATAGAACAGATCTTGCCCTTTTTTCTGCTCCTCTGGCAGGCTGGTGATGTCTACTGATCCCTTTTCAGAACACTACAAAAATTCATTAGTGAAATGCTAAATTTCAGTCTCAGGTCAGTGAAAACAAAATGTGTTTTTCTCTCATCTGAGTCCATGGACATGAGGTTAGGAGTCTCTGGCCTGCCCAACTCTAAGGTGCTATCTAGGCCTTTGGTTTAGGATCATCTCTGGACAATCTGATCTATTTCTCTGGGTCTCAGTTTCTTCAGCTGTAAAGTAAGGGTGCTGGGTTAGATCTACGAGGTCCCCACCCAGTTTTAAATCCATAACTTCCTTCCCTATATGGAAAACAACAGCTTAGAGACATATAATTTCCCTTCTGCAAACCTACAGGACTCCTATTTTTTTCTAGGTGAATCAGTACTTTATTCCATAGGCTTACACCTTTATTTTTCAATGAAAAAAACTAAGATCCATAATGGTCAACTGATGTGTCCAACGCCACCAGACCAGCATCCTTATAAATGCAAAAACAGTTTCCTGGATTGGTTCCAATTGGTGTCCACCTGTGTGTGTTGGGGGGTAGGGGGAAGGTGAGTCAGTATCTTTTCTCTCAATAGCACTGAACAGCAATATTCACAAGGAAGGGATGGCACATGCCATCCAGACAAAGGCTACCTGGAGAAGCCAGGCTGTAAATGAGCTTTCTTATCCTCATTTGCACAAGCATTTCCAGAAAAGTTCTAAGCCCCAAAGAGTCTGTGGTGCACCCCATATTCTCCGGGAGAGTGTGTGTGAGCGGGAGGTGCCAGACGGGAGCAGGGAGACCAGCGCTATACGGAGCCTTCCTTGGGCAGTGTAGGTTATTTTAATGGCCACATCACTTCAAACTAAGCCTTCACCATCTGTTCCGCCCTCTAATTACAAATGCAAAAAGAATATAATTCACCACCATACCATAAAGCCCATGATTTAAGTGTGTGTGCATTACTCATTCACAGCATTATACATGCGGCAGATTCGCCTGCCTCTCAATAGGTGCAATTTTACTCTGATAAGGGCTTTTGCTGGAAAAAAACGATTAATATCATTATTGAGACTGGCTAGGTCTCTCTGTGCCTACCAGGCTGGAGATAGAGGGGCCACTCACCAGCCCCGGCTCACTCCAAACAACAGCCTTGACTTATTCCATTTTTTGACAAGGACCAGTTTGTGCCTTATTAGAAAACCCGGCAGCCCTAGGTTCCCAGGGAGCTTACCACCCCAGGGTCCAGCACAGGGTGCCCACGAAGCAGGCTGGCCCACTGGCTGCCAGCTTTTGGCTCCCGAGTAGCTGGGGCCACAGGCATGTACCAGCACCCCTGGCAAGAGGGCTTTTTGCCAGGGGCATCTCTAGAAGCTGGAGTTCCAGAGTTCTGGGCCTCTGGAGAACAATCTGCTAGAGAGGTTTTGTCAACAAACAGAACTCAGGTGGAAAAAGCTGGAATACACCACCATCAAAAAGTGGTGGGAGGCTGGCATCCCTCAGACCAAGGTCCATGCTTGCTGTCACTGTCTGTGTGCCGTGTTCTAACTCTAGTTATGGAAAAAAGAAAAGAAAATCCGTAACAGAGACAGAAGGACACACCTAATGACTGCCAGGGAAGCCACAGAGAGTTTCTAAAGCAGTCATTAGTATGGTGATGTTGATTCGTGAGGATAATGGATGGGACACTGGCCATGGAATCAGGAAGCCCTGGGTTCCAGTCCTGCCTCCAGGACATAAGGGTTGTGTGATCCTGGGTAAGTTACCAAATTTAGTGGCCCAGGTAACTCTCTGGTTCTACCAGGTGCAGAGAAAGTGCCAAGCTGAGTTGGGAGAGTAACCCTCTTCCCTGACAGCTGCCCAGTCCAAGTGAAATCACAGGTCCAGGCCAACGGAAGCGAACACACACAGTCAGATGCTTCCCATCAAAAACACACTCTCGTGTTACCAAGAAAGCACAGTCAAGTTTTTACAAGAGCGCAAGCATTCAAACGTTCCTAAACTTCCATCGAACCAAAACTGATGACCAGAGGCAGCCCATCACTTCCAGGGGTGCTCTGGGATGAAAAAAGGGGGAGAGAAGACATGTGTGTGTGTGCTCACACGTGCGTGCATGCTAGCGTGTGTGTGTGTGTGTGTGTGTGTGTGTGTGTGTGTGTGTGTGAGACCTTCTCTTCCCTGGCAGGGCCCTCTCTCCTACAGTATGCTTAACTGAATTATCTTGATTTATTCTGTGTTGTGTATGTATGTATATGTGTATACACAATTCATATGTCCATGTATGTATATGTGTACTACCAAAAAGTGTGGCATGTACACACAAACACGCGCGCGCACACACGTACGTGCACGGGCACACACACACACACACACACACACACACACACACACACACTGTCTTCCTTGCTTCAGTGTAAGCTGCTGGAGGGCAGGCATTGTGTCCTTCATCATATCTGCATTTCTAGCTCCTAGCACAGGGACTGGTACGCAGTAGGTGCTTAGTAAATGCTGGTTGGTTAGGTGTGGACCGGGGGGCTTTTCTTATTCTCCCCTTAGATTTAGAAAAAAATGATGTCAGCAGTACGGCTGTCCCTCCTAACAGAAATGCCTGTTGCCACTCCCCTTGTGTACTAATAATAACAATGCCCCTGGCTTTCCTTCCCACGGCCAGACCACCGTGGTCCCTCTGAAGGGCCCATCTCCAGTGCCCCTTCTCAGTCTAAATCACGCCCAAGGAGGCCTGTTTCCTTCTCTGTAAGATAGGGGGATGGGGGAGGCAGGGCTTGGCCTGGGTGACCCAGGAGTCCTTTGTCCTCCTCATCACAGTGAATTTCTTCATCAGAGTCACCTTTCCAGAGTGGGTGCCTATCATTGTATTTAAAAAGAAAATGATCCCACAATAAGTTCAGTGCTCATCTGTGTGGTTGTTAGGTGTGGATGAGTTTATTAAGTGTGTGTGCATGTATATATACATGTACATATGTAACATGTACATACATACACAGATACACACTCACCCATATGTACATTCATATAGGAAGTATAAGGAAAAACCTTCCTCCTTCGCTTAGAGAAGCCACGGCCAGGATGCCTACAGCTCAGATCTCTCCAGGCAAGGCCAGGGAGAAGTCAACTCCAGTGTCTGGTGTGGCAGCCAGAGGGCCAGCCTTAGAGCCTTGGGTCTTCTCAAAGTAATGTGTTTTATACAATGCTAAAAGACACAGCTTCCTGCCCCCCTCCCCATTCCTCCAAAAAAAAGAAAAAGTGACCCCATACTATACGAAAGAAAGAAAAATAAGCTTAATTTCTTTAGTTTTTTGTTAAAAAAAATATATGACAACAGTTTACCCCTTCCCCTGACCCTAACTTCTCACGGGCGATGAAAGATTCTGAAGATTTTTTTTTTAACAACTGTAATTCTCAAGTCCACTGGCTTCCTTTCCAACTCGGAACACACTGAGTGTTCTGTTTACCGGTACCACTGGACTTAGATGGTGCAACCACGTTTCCAATCCATGAGGTGGAAGAACAAATCGCATAAACCAAGTCCAGCCAGGGGGAGTTAATGGACCACCATGAAGGAAATGGAGTCCAGAGGCAACTCGAACATGCCACCCAGCAACACGGCCGCCGACAAAAGGGAATGCGTGTCCTGTGACACATGCTGGCTCTGGAACCCTGGCAAGGCACTTTGCCTCTTCTTGCCCCTGGCAAGTCCCTCAGAGGAGAAGGTGCAGAGAAGTGTGTGTTGGTACTGGCAGAGGGAGGGGCCTCACCAGGAGTGCCCTAGAGCAAGGACAGAGTAGGCCATAAGTACATATACATTACTGAGGAACTGGCTTTCAAGTGGGTTCAAATTATGCCTCTAACATAACATCCTGGCTGGGAGATGCCGGGCTAACGCCTTTACTTCCCCAGGACCCAGGCAATTCTGTTGAGAGGTTAAGTAAGCTGCCCAACGTTTGCAGCTCTTGTACTGGTGGAAGGAGCGGGCTTGTTGAGGACTGTCTAAGCCAAAGAAAAGACAGATCCTGAGAAAGCAGTAACAATGCTGACGATGTTTACAGCACATATATAGCACCTACTATGTGCCAGGCACTGTGCTAGTTGCTTTCCAAGGATAGTAATAATAATGATCATAATAATAAATAAGCATTTATATAGCACCTACTATGTGCCAGGCACTATGCTAAGTGCTTTCCAAGGATAGTAATAATAATGATCATAATAATAAATAAGCATTTATATAGCACCTACTACGTGCCAGGCACTGTGCTAAGTGCTTTCCAAGGATAATAATAATAACGATCATAATAATAAATAAGCATTTATATAGCACCTACTATGTGCCAGGCACTATGCTAAGTGCTTTCCAAGGATAGTAATAATAATGATCATAATAATAAATAAGCATTTATATAGCACCTACTACGTGCCAGGCACTGTGCTAATTGCTTTCCAAAGATAGTAATAATAATGATCATAATAATAAATAAGCATTTATATAGCACCTACTACGTGCCAGGCACTGTGCTAAGTGCTTTCCAAGGATAGTAATAATAACAATCATAATAATAAATAAGCATTTATATAGCACCTACTACGTGCCAGGCACTATGCTAAGTGCTTTCCAAGGATAGTAATAATAATGATCATAATAATAAATAAGCATTTATATAGCACCTACTACGTGCCAGGCACTGTGCTAATTGCTTTCCAAAGATAGTAATAATAATGATCATAATAATAAATAAGCATTTATATAGCACCTACTACGTGCCAGGCACTGTGCTAATTGCTTTCCAAGGATAGTAATAATAATGATCATAATAATAAATAAGCATTTATATAGCACCTACTACGTGCCAGGAACTGTGCTAATTGCTTTCCAAGGATAGTAATAATAATGATCATAATAATAAATAAGCATTTATGTAGCACCTACTACGTGCCAGGCACTGTGCTAAGTGCTTTCCAAGGATAGTAATAATAACGATCATAATAAGAAATAAGCATTTATATAGCACCTACTATGTGCCAGGCACTGTGCTAAGTGCTTTCCAAGGATAATAATAATAATGATCATAATAATAAATAAGCATTTATATAGCACCTACTACGTGCCAGGCACTGTGCTAATTGCTTTCCAAGGATAGTAATAATAATGATCATAATAATAAATAAGCATTTATATAGCACCTACTACGTGCCAGGCACTGTGCTAAGTGCTTTCCAAAGATAGTAATAATAATGATCATAATAATAAATAAGCATTTATATAGCACCTACTACGTGCCAGGCACTGTGCTAAGTGCTTTCCAAGGATAGTAATAATAATGATCATAATAATAAATAAGCATTTATATAGCACCTACTACGTGCCAGGCACTGTGCTAAGTGCTTTCCAAGGATAGTAATAATAACGATCATAATAATAAATAAGCATTTATATAGCACCTACTATGTTCCAGGCACTGTGCTAAGTGCTTTCCAAGTATAATAATAATAACAATCATAATAATAAATAAGCATTTATATAGCACCTACTACGTGCCAGGCACTGTGCTAATTGCTTTCCAAGGATAGTAATAATAATGATCATAATAAGAAATAAGCATTTATATAGCACCTACTATGTGCCAGGCACTGTGCTAAGTGCTTTCCAAGGATAGTAATAATAATGATCATAATAATAAATAAGCATTTATATAGCACCTACTACGTGCCAGGCACTGTGCTAAGTGCTTTCCAAGGATAGTAATAATAATGATCATAATAATAAATAAGCATTTATATAGCACCTACTATGTGCCAGGCACTGTGTTAAGTGCTTTCCAAGTATAATAATAATGGCAATTCTAATAATAAGTAGCAACAACAAACATACACATTTGAAGGCTCCCAGACTTTGGGTCGAGAGACACTAGATTCTGTCAAGTCCAACCTGCTTGTTTCACAGACGAGGAACTGAGGTCTAGAAAAGTGACGAGACTTGATTCGGCAAAGCTGGGCTTCGAACTCAGGACCTCTGCCCCCCAGTACATCCCGCTCTCTGCTGTGCCAAGCCAGACTACACAGTTGAGACCCACTTTCCAAACTTTATCTTATTTGCTCCTCACGACACCCCGGGAAGTGGCTAGTACAGGCAGTACTGTCCATGGTCTTGGGCATCCTAAGCCAAAAAGCACACAGTAACCGACCTCAGGCAGCTTCTGGGTCAATGGTGTGCATGTAATTATGTGGGATCTAAGGCAGGGCAAAGGGCAGCCCCAGCCAAAGAGCCAGAAGCTGGGGCCCAGCCACACCTAGAGCTCAGGAGGGAAGGAGAGAAGGGTCACGGATGCAAGAGGAGAACTGAGGTTGGTAAAGTGCCACAGGAGCCAAGGAAGGACTAAAGAGGAGGGTGTAGTCACAGTGCTCCAAGCAGCCAAGAGGGAGATGAGGAGGCCAATGGAGGAGGAGGAGGAGGAGGAGGAGGAAGAGGAGGCCAGTAAATCAGCAACTCTCTGGATTGTAGTGGGAATGCCACCCTCATCCTTTGCTCAGCCCCAATGGCCTTTACACATTTCCAATCACTAAGCCTCATGTGGCCTCAGTCTTCTAGGGTAAGAAGCAAGGTCACGCTGCTGTTGTTTCCAGGGCTTTCTTGTTTACAAAGCATTTTCCTCAAACTTCTCCCTTGAGGCGGAACAGGCAAGTGCTCTGCTCACCACTGTACAGATGGGAAAGTTGATGTTCCACTAGAGTGGCTGACACAGGCCACGGAGTGACTGCCAGGGCCATGATGCAGGCACAGGGTCTATACTAACTGCTCTGGCCAATGCCACACAGCTTCAAGCATCCTCTTGAAGGGCAGCATCAGCTAGCCAAAGATGAGCCAGGCTGCCCTGGTCTGCACTGAACCAGAAATCTCTAGGTCAAGTCCAGGTCCCTGTCCCTGTGTCCTGAACAGTCGGGCACCCCTAGGATAGGTCCAAGGACTTAGCCTTTAACACATATTCTGGGCATTTCTCCATCAACAAACGGCATTTATGGGATATAGCACATGAGTAATGCGGCAGGAGAAGGGAGAACAAAAGGAATGCAGAACACAGTCCAGGCCTCAGAAGCTGACAATCAGCTGCTGGACACAGAGGAAACGTACAGAAATTCACAAAATGGGGAAAGTAGCATAAAAACACACACAACCAAGACCTCAGCACTTCTCTTCAGATGACCTAAAAGTAAGGCTTAAAGGGAAAAAAGCCAAGAGCTGAGACAGATGCTTTCCCAATTTCTGTTTCATTCTTTTTCTCCTCTACCTGGACTTGCCTATAGAACCTCAGCTGGAACCACTTTCTTCCTTAGTTCATCCTGGGGTCTGCTGGAGAACCTGACTGGCCAATGGGATCTGTCCAACAAAAAAGGCAGGTGGTCTTCGCAAGTCAGAAAAGTGGGATTACTTTAGCCTCGAGCATCTTTCTCCCAAAGTCACTTCAGGTGCTGCTTTCTACAGGACCATCCTCCTTCCGCCAAGTGGCTAATGCCCCCTCACCCCAAATGACTTTGAATATATTTTGTATTGACTTCTCTGGGTACATGCTAGTCCCCTTGTGCACACAACTGAAGGTAAAATCTCCGAGGGCAAGAACTGTCTCATTTTTGTCTTTATAACCTCAAGCACCTCACTCAGGGCCTACTACAGAATAAAAGCTTAACATATCCTGTCGAGTAAAATGAATCCACTGGGCTTGTTGGTGATTGAGCTGCATTCAGTGACAAAGCTGAGCCTTCATGGAGCCCCCAATTCAGGAATCCAAACAGAGTCAAAACAGGGGACTCGGAAGATGTTAGGATTGCTATTTATTAACATCTCTAATTCTCAAGTCCACTGGGCTTCTTTTCCACTTGGAACACACGGAGTGTTCCGTTTAAAGGGAACAATGGGCTTTAATGATGAAACCGAGTTCCCAATCCATGAAGTGGAAGATTAAATTGTATAAACAAAGTCCAGCCTGGAGGAATTAATGGGCGACCAAAGAGGAAATGGAGCCGAGAGGTGACTCTGACATTCTGCCCGGCAACATGGCCGCCGCCAAATGGGAAAGCCAATGGGCACTGACATGCACAGACCCACTCGGTGTTCCCGAGCAGAGCACCCCAGTTATTAAAATGTTTTCTCAATCATCTGAAACTAAACAAAGAAAAAAACAACTTTGTTTCTCCAAGACCACAATGGATCAAGTTTAGATGCTGCATGTTTTTTTATGATGATTTTTTCTGATAGCCATTCCCACTGTACGAGCGGCTTAGGGAGTGCGCGTCTGCAGAGCTCGCGGTTTTGATAAACAGCCTCTGCGGGCCACACAACGGGGATAATGTATCCTTAAGTACTGCCAATGAGCCGCCATTCTGCACAGCCAATTACTTCTGTGCGTCTGTCACTCAAAGGAAAAATGACTGGGCCCATTAGATCAAACCTTTGTCACTGTTCCTAATGCACTCGTAGGCCTCATTAATCTGAGGGAGCAGCAACAGAGCCGCCGGAGCCTCATTGCCTCCTCCACAACAGGGCCACGTGAAGCCTCTCATCTCTCCCCCAAGTGCACCGCGTTAATCAAGCTCTCCTTATTACCCGAGTCCCTGTCATGGAGGAGAGCGCTCTCTCTCTTAAATGCTCTCATTATGGCCCATCTTTAGAGCTGGCTGAGTGGAAAAAAAAAGAGAGAGAGGGAGAGAAAGAAAGAAAGCAGGAGAGAGAAAGAGTGAGAGAGAGAGAGAGAGAGGGAGAGAGAGAGAGAGAGGGAGAGAGAGAGGGGGGGGAGGGAGAGAGAGAGACAGGGAGAGAGAAAAAGAGGGAGGGAAGAGGGGGGGAGAGAGAGAGAGAGAGAGATGGAGAGGGAGAGAGAGACAGAGAGAGAAAGAAAGAGAGAGAGAGAAAAAGAGAGACAGACAGGGAAGAGGGGAGAGAGAGGGAGGGGGAGAGAGAGAGAGAGAAAGAGAGAGAGATGGAGAGAGAGAGGGAGAAAGAGATGGAGAGGGAGAGAGAGAGGGAGAGAGAGACAGAGAAAGAGAGAGAAAGAGAGAGACAGAAAAAGAGAGACAGACAGGGAAGAGGGGAGAGAGAGGGAGGGAGGGAGGGGGAGGGGGGGAGAGAGAGAGAGAGACAGGGAGAGAGTGAGAGAGAGAGAGAGAGGGAGAGAGGGAGAGAGGGAGAGAGGGAGAGGGAGAGAGAAGCAAGTCCAATCCATTAATATTCATGACAATAATTAGTATTCTAGGTCACTGAATATTCATGCTATTAGTTTGGTTTTTTATGGGTTTGCTGGATTGCCCTGATTGCTGGAGTATGGAAGAAAACAGCATGGTTGGGACTTTAGATGTCAACGGCAGCTCAATACTCAAAACACATTTGAGATTTTTTCCCTGCTACCCCTGTTCGGTAAATCAGTTTCCAGCCTCCTGATGGCTTTCATATTTTTAAACCGCTGGGGAACCGAAGCGGGGGGTCGGGAGGAGGCTCTGTTTTGCAAAAGGGCCTCAGCATCCAGCCGGCTGGCATGAGAACATCCATAATGGTCCAAACTCTACGAGAGCACATTATCAGGATGAGACTCTCGATCTGTCATCTTGGAACAGAAAATGGAACCAAGGGCCATGGTGAACACAAGAATAAAAGTCACAGTCAGAGTGACATCGGGGCTGCCTGCCGGAGGGGCAAATGACATCCAGAGAGCCCATGCTCACTCGGATTCAGGGAAGTTCAGAAGACCATTTCCAATGTTTGTCTTGCTAATTATCATTCCAGCTCAGCCACAGTATTTGCTAAGAGCTCTCGCTTATTGATTCCGCGCAACGTATTGAGAACGTTAATTAGCTACACAGACTAATTTAAGAAACAAAAAAGGGATTTTTAAAAAGTGAACAGAAAACTTGACTTTTCCCTTTTCTGCTTCCAATGGTGGAATTATAAAACAGCGCTTCTTGTATCTTTTTGAAAGCTGTTGAGGTCCAGCTGTCACAGAGAGCAACAGGCGATTCAATGGGTGGAAGGCCAAGGTCAGGGCTCCCTGCCTTCTCTGTAGGTAGATGTGGAGTCTCATCCCATCTTTTCCCAAACTTTCCCTCTCTACATTGGGTTTTTGCTTTGGGGATGGACAAATCAAGCACAGAACAATATGGGTCAACCAAGAACTTTCTAGAAACAGTCAAATGAACTAAAATTGGGTAAGGTCTTCATGATCTGATTTTTGCCAGCCCCACCAACTTTAGCTATGCTTATGCAATGTGAGTCAACATAGGCATGGCCACCAAGAAACTGAATGTGAGCTGGGGTTATCCTAAGAGAGGGATGGCATTTAAGACTTTCCATCTCTGTCCTGTGCTCCCATACATAAAACAATGGGTTCTCTTCTGGTCAAAATATTATAAGAAGGGTTAAAACACATTAAAATGTCTGGAAGAAGCCACGCAGGATGGGGAAGGTCCTTGAGATCATGCCATATGAGGACTGGATGAAAGAACTAGGAGTGTTTGGCCTAAGGAAGAGAAGACTTGAGGGTGTATCCGTAACTCTTTTCGGTAATTGTAACATTATCATATATTATTTATATATATACATATATATATTTTAACAACTATAATATTAATAGCTGATGTTTATAGAAACGCTTTAATTTTTTCAAAGTGGTTTATATACGTTATCTCATTTGTTCCTTCAAGCATGAAAGACTGAGCCGTGCAACAGTGATTAGCTTTCTCTGCTTGGCCCCAGAGTAGAATTGGGAGCAAGGAGTGAAATGCGTAAATGCCAGGCAGATACTTTCCTAAGCGGAGGAGGTGCCCGCAGTGGTGTGGGCTACCCCAGGAGGCAGGGAGCGCTCCCTCTTGGAGATCACTTGTTGGGGGTGGCATGGTGGGAATCCTTGTTCAGGAAGGGCGGATCTCTGAGGCTCCTCCCAGCTCTGCGCTCATTCTGGGATGTGGTGAGCAGCCCATCCTTCTGCCCACCTACGCTGCATTCGCTTGTAAAATTGCCCAGTATTCCCTTTGCTTAAATTATGTATGTGCCCGTGTTTTCTCTGTTGTTGTGTTCAGTCCTGTTTGGCTCTTCATGACCCTATGTATCCAGGGTTTTCTTGGCAGAGGTACTGGAATGACGTACCATCTCCTTCTCCAGCTCAGTTTAACAGATGAGGAAACTGAGGTAAACAGGGTGAAGTGACTTGCCCAGGGTCACACAGCCAGTAAGGGTCTGAGGCTGGATTTGAACTCGGGTCTTTCTGACTCCGTTACGGCCCAGTGTTCTAGATACTTGCCCTCCTTACAAACTGATGTGGAAGCTCCCTGAAGGCAGGGCCAGTCTTGTGTTTGTCCGGATGACATCAGAAGTAGGCCCAGTGCCTGATGCGGAAGGTGCTTCATAAATGCTTTATCTGTTACACGGCTTATGACTCCCTCCTCAGCCAAATGGACACACTCCTCCACACGAGCAACGCTCTGGGCGGGCTCTTGTCCCACCCTTCGAGGCCCCTCTCCAATCCTGAATCCTCCTTTCTGCATCCATCCAACCCAGAGCTGAGCCATCCCTCCTTGGAGCGTGCCCCTCCCCACAATCTCAGCTTCCTTATCTGGTCACTCTGGAGAGAGGAGGCTGCAGCTGGAGGAAAGGTCACTGAATATTCAGTGAGGAGGAAGCTCCCCATGATCAGGGCTGAGCCCAACAAAACAGGCTGTCTTCCCCAGAGTTTGCAAAGTACTGTATGGCGTCTCTCTTAAGCATTGGAATAATCCTGTTCTACAGATGAAGAAACTGAGGCTCAGAAGAGAAAGTGACTTGGCCAAGGTCACAGGGCTACTAAATGTCAGAGGAGGGACTTGAATCCAAGGCTTTCACCTCTGAGTTCAACTCAGCTCTTACCATGGTGCTTGGCATGCAGTAGGTGCTTCATAAATGCTTGTTGACTGAAGCCATCCCATGAGTTGTATAAAACAGGGCATACTCTGATGGCAGGTTTTGACATTTGCTCAGTGCCTGGTGGTGGGTCCTTGGGGTTGCCATATTCCTTTCTGATCCAGCACATTAAATCAACCGGCAGGAATTAAAAGTTCCTGTTCCCATTTCCATAAAGCTGCATACGGCATTACTTCAAAATGGCGGGGCATTTTTGATTTTTGTCCCCATGGATTTCCTGAGCCAAGCCAGTGGTATTTTGATGAGTGTGGAGACCAGATAAAAAGCTTCTCCTTAAAAATGGATTTCAAGAGTCAGTTGACGAGCATTTATTAAATACCTACTACAGGCCATGCACTGGACAATGTAAAATCAACACCCCCTATTTATACATGAAAAGCCAAGGCCCCTTAAAAAATGTCAGCATTCGGCATCTATTGAAATCTGCTTTACCGGGATTCACTGGGTCAGATATGATTAACACAAAGACTGATGATTCAGGCTTCAAGTAGGTAGTTACACAGCACAGATCCAAATGGCTCCTCCCCAACAACATTTAGTTTCGTGAAGGGAAGAGCGTTTCTAAATTAATTTTTAAAACATCTACACTAGATCAACACCTCGACAATGAAGAATTTTTAATAATTAAAGTAACATTCTATCTCCCAACCCCAAGGGGACTCAACAGCACATAAGCGACTTGAAGGCATGGCTTCACTTCACTTCTGTATTCATAGCTTCCCCGCCAGTGGCATACAGTAAAAGATTAATAAATGCTTGTTGAAGGAAGGAAGGATTGAGTGTTTACCAAAGTGAGCCTCCAAAGGATACAAGGTTGTCCCTGAAACAAAGGCCCAGTTTTTAAATACTGATCTTCAGGTGATGTCTCACAGAAGGGAGTGGAAGGGCCAGTGGTGAGGGCGACACAACTGGACCAACCATGGAATCACAGAGGAGAAGAGGCACAAATAACGTCCGAGATAAAAAGGGAGGGCTTAGAAAAGACTAAAAATGAAAGGTAATGTGGGGATAGCAACACACTCCATTGGTGTCAGAGAAAATGTCAGAAGACAAGAAAGGTCCTTAACATGTGTGCGGGCTGCCTGTGGTGGCATGATGGGAGCGCTGAGACACAAGTCACCCAGGACAGAGCTGACAAGAATGTGCCGAGATCTGCACCTCTGGAGGGAGCACCCACATTTTGGAGAAACAGAATAGTAATCTTTGGCGTTCATCTAACATGCAAAAGGATGATTAGGCAGAGGCTGACTCTTTGGAGGTTCCTTCCTTCCTTCCTTCCTTCCTTCCTTCCTTCCTTCCTTCCTCCCTCCCTTCTTCCCTTCCTTCCTTCCTTCCTTCCTCCCTCCCTCCTTCCCTCCAAAAACATTTATTAAGCACCTGCTACTGTGACAACATTTTTTTTTTGGACCTGATATCCCCCTACACATAGCACAGTGTCTGGTGCTTTATGAAGTAAGCTTGTGCAGGGACTGAGTGACGACAGGGACGGAGGCACTTACAGCCCAGGGAGACCACCAGCTCCTTGGTCAAACTTGAGCAGTGGTGAGAGGGTCAGATTGGGCATCAGAAAGAGCCAGGTTTGAGTCCTGCTCCAGATACCAATAGGCTCTGTGACCCGGCACAAGTCAATGACCCTGTCAGGGGCCTCCCAAAGACCCAATCCAGCCTGGCACCTGTTGCCACAGAGATCTTCCTTAAGCACAGCCCTGCTCATGCTGTGCCAATGAACTACGGACTCCTCACTTCAGGCCCCAAGCTCTCTCTGCCTCCTCACTGTCTATGGCCTTCTCCCCTGTCCTCTGGGATCCAGCTGAGCCCTAATCTCTGGCCTTGGGAAGGTGGGACAGCCTCCCTCTAATCTCCTGCCACCAAGCATCACCCTCTTCCTCCAAGGTGCTCTTTGGCATCCTTTCCTGGGAAACCTTTCCTGACTCTTCACTCAGAGAGCTGGGGCCCCCCTCATCAACCACTTTGTGTGGATTCTCTTATGATTACTGTTCTACAGCTATTAATATAAAATGGATGTAAAAACTCTCCTCCAAGGGTTGTTGATACGTGTGTTTACATACGCCCAAGCACATATATGTATGTATGTATGCTGATGTACACATAAAGTCCCCTTGTTGGCTTCTCCATTGGAATGTAAGCTTCCTGTGAGTACACATTTCTCAAATGCTGCATTTCTATCCCCAGTACCTAGCACTAGTAGATGGCTGATCAATGCTTGCTGAAAGCAGAGTTTGCATAGAGGGAGATGGCCAGGATGCTGAGGGTGTAGTGCCATGTTGTGAGCATGGAGTCTGAAGTGAGAAGACCTGAGGCCAAATGTAGGCTCTGACACTTCCCTGATCCTGCCAGACACTAATCCAATTACACAGTCTGGAAATCCAATTATATGCTGGGATAAAATTACAAGCTACAACCCCCTCCAAACTGTGTGGCCCAAGGCAGGAGACTGGAAAAGTCAGGGAAGGGTTCAGGACACGCTGATGTCCTTCTCTGACGTGGGCCTCGGTGTCCTTGTCTGTGAAATGATGGCTTTGGACTCGACGGCCTCTGAGCTCCTTCCAGCTCTCAAGTTGTGAAGGTATCATTTTCTACACAGATAAAAATCATCGGTTGTTGGTTGTTGCCCTTTGTTCTTGAAGAGGACCCAAATGACAGAGTCATTTGCTAGAGTCAAGTTTCAGTGTGCCTAACTGTGGCTGATCAGGCCAATTCGAGCTGGGAATGCTCTAGCACAGGTCGGACACAAAAACAAATTGTCCCTGTGAACATTTGGGGTGGATTCTCTAAATTTGCGCATCCTGTGTTTCCTCTAAGCTGTTTCAATTCTGCTTTGCTCACGGAGCACAGCACCTTCTCTGATGTGGGAATGCCACGCTGAAGGGTCCTGTGCCAGCATCTCCCATGTCACAAATCAACTCCAAAGCTCTTAAGAGAGACCCTGAGAGTTTCCCTGTATTGCTTCTTCTGACTGCCCTATGTGAATTCTCCATAAAATAGTCCAATAAACCCATACATGAGCAAGGCACCATGAGAGGCCATTAGAATTCCAAGTCACAAACAGGGGCCCCTCGGGGAGCTTACATTCTGCTGGGGGGAGGACAAAAGAAAAACCACAAGGATTGAGCAGCGCTCTCATCGATCCCCAATCTCCCCAATACTGTGTTTTCGGTGCTTTGTTGCCTCTGTTCGAAAAGTCACACGCTCTTATTAAAAACAAAACAGTTGCTTACATGGCACTGACTCCATTTACCAAAAAAGAAATCGAGGATCCCAGAACACTGCAGTGGGAAGGGGCCTCAGCGGCCAACTCGTCCAGCCCATGTTGGAAGGGATCCCACAGCACCATTCCCTCCATCTTGGTGAGAGGAGGATGAAGGGAGGTTTGGCTCAGTCCTGACACAGTGGACAACATCATGGCAGGCAGGAACACACACGTGACCTAGGAGAGGTTTTTCCCTAAGATTTAGTTTTGCCTCATCTCCGGCACATCACGTAAAGCGTTTAGCACAGTGCAGTGATGACAGTAACTACGACCAGCATGGAGATCCTCAGAAAGGGATCTCTGGTAGGTCACTTGGGGGTTCCTGCCTGCCATGATATTGTCTGCTGCGTCAGAGGGGATCGAGCCAATGCTGCCTTCATCCTCCCCTTGCCAATGCAGACATGGAGTGAGATGAGAGCTTCATAAACTTGACATCTCTATTTAGATTACGCCATACAAAATGAGGAATATGAGGAATTCAGAGAAGCAGGGGAAGGCTTTGGTGGGCTGATACAGGGTGAAGAAAGCAGAACTAGGAAAAAACAATCAACACGATGATGACTTGAACAGAAAGAACTGTTAGCAGAATGAAAGGGGGCTTGATACCAGAGTGCAGTCACTCGTGGCAACCCTCAAGGCTGAGAACCCGTGACTGACAGTCCTGAGCCAGCCTGGCTGGGGGGCCGCCTGCCAGATAATGCCAGATAATCTCCTACCTTGAGGGTGATTTGGGACTGGATCTTTTCTCAAGTCACCACCTTCTTCTCCCTCTCCCCTTTCCCAAGAAAGCTCCACGCCTGGAACGTCTCCATTACTGGGTCCTTTGTCTTCCTTTAAAATGCAACTCAAGCAGCATTTTCTGATCTCCCCCCAACGCCTGGTGGCCCCCCCCAAGTACCTTGTATTTAACTACTTTGCACAGATGTGCAATTATTTACTTTATTTTTACACTGCATATGTTTAATATGTATTTGTTGACTCCCAGCATTAGACTACAGGGCGCTCCTAAAGTCTGGACACAGAGGCGAAAATGCATATTTTCAAGAAATGAAATGAATGAAATTTTCAACCACATTTTATTTAATTGGAATATTAACAAATAACATCTTCAATGTGATTTCCATCATTTGTGATGCAAAGGTTGATGCGCTTTGCAGAATCCACGTGAACTCGATGCACTAACTCCACACTGCCGTCAGTTTTAGCACACTCACTCTTTATGTGTTCAATTAAGCGTGTTGCATCGGTGATTTTCCCTGAGTACAAAGAAGTCAAGGGGGCTGAGGTCTGTTAATATTCCAAATATTTCAAAAGATGCATTTTTGCCTGTGTCCAGATTTAGGGACACCCTGTATAAGCATCCTGTTTCACTGAACTTGTATCACCAGTATCCAGTAACACATGGTAGGGACTTAATAAATACCTGGCATTTAATTGGTTGATTAAGGAGGAGGGTTGTGGGTGGGAAATTGCTGTCCAACAACAGAGGTGTCTTATTTGGTTTTGCTGCAGTATTTTATCTGTTTTGTCTGTCCATCCATCCACCATCACCATCACCATCACCATCATCATCATCCCCCTTGCTCCATGTATAGACAGCGATCTATCTTGAAGGCTCAGTGAGTAGTGGATGTTAGGACACATATGTTCGAAAGTGAACGTGATATAAAACCAAAAGGCAACCAAGGACCTCCTGAATTCTCTTTTCCTCAACCCAATGGCCATGATTCCAAGGGAGGAAGCTCTAAAGGTTCCCTCTCAGTCAGGATGCAGGACAACTAAGCTTGTGGCAAGACTGAGATGCCACTGGCTTCATAGAGATCGTTTGGCTCCCAAAAAAGGTTGCTGATTTTCTCTGGGACAGGGTCCAGGATGTTCTGTATTGCACATGAATGAAAACAAGTTCTTTTGTTTTTTCCACCAGTCAATAGAGTAGCAAGGGGACTATTTTGGTGTGTGCACAGCTCACGTAAAGACACTGTGGAGCAATGGGCAGTGTTGGGCTTGGAATCAAGGAGGCCTGCGTTTAAAACCAGGTGTGTCAGGCACTAATTAGCAGCAGAGTCTCTGGGCAAGTGGCATCACCTTTGGGGCCTCAGGCAGCTCCTTAGAAAAGCCCTGGCCCTCAGGGTGGGGCCCAATCCTTTGCTAACCACATAAGCTGTGGGCTCTCTCTGGCGGCTCCAGGAGCAGCCATAGCTCCAGCATTGGGCGGAAGAGAGACTTTAATTAACATAATGAAACAATGCTGCGGAGGCGAGGGGCACCAGGGACAGGGAAGCTGCAGCTCACAACAGGCTCCAGAAGCATTGCCTTACCCAGTTCATCAATCACTCTTGTTGCCTATTACAAAGAACCACGAGGCCACTCAAGGTCTTCTAGGCAGGACAGCCAAGTTTGGTCTCCATTAGAGACACAGACGATTGGCTGGCCTGCCTTCATGAGGCTCCACCTGCATGCTGGACGCTTCCCACCCATGGCAGAGGCAATGTCAGCCTTCAGTGCCCAATGTTAAAAGAAACTTCACTTTTTAGAAAAAAATGAGATCCTTCTTTATTTTTTTTTACCTTAATCAGAACTGACGTTTCTATAGCACTTTCAAGTTTCTAAGTCATTTTCTCTACTCATCAATGCCTCACAAATGATCCTATGAGATAAATGTGTTTGGTATTATCATCATTGGGCCCACTTTATAGATGAGAAAACAGGCTCAGAGGCAGTATTTTCATGTGGGGCTACAGAATTTGAGAGTTGGAAGGGATTTCAGCAACCATCTAATCCAATCCACTGCCAAAAGGGATCTCTAATATAATATACCAAGACAAGTGGTCACCTAGCCTCTGTTTGGAGACCACCAAGGTGGGGGAGCCCAACACCTCCTGAGGCACACAGCACATTTGGGGATGACTCTAATTTTGGGGAAGCTATTTCTCTGACATCAAGACTAATTCTGTCTTTGCAAGATCTATCTTTCCTTCTTTCCTTCTCTTTCTATCTATCCATCCATCCGTCCGTCTATTTACCTGTTCATCTATCCATCTAACCATCTGTCCATCCATCCATCTATCTATCTATCTATCTATCTATCTATCTATCTATCTATCTATCTATCTATCTATCTATCTTCATCTTGCTAAAATCTTGCCAAATATTGATACCCACTATGAACATGTCATGTCATTTAGGTCTCAGTTTCCTCCCCTATAAATAGAGGACCAGAATGCCCATGTTTTCTACTTAGCAGAGCACAGAACACTTTGTAAATTCTGAACCCTGACAAGGGGAGCTGGGGAGACCCCAAACTCCTAGTGTCAATATTTTGCTTTCATGGTCATTCTTAGTTGTGGTTTTCTGATTCAGGTTTCTGTTATTTCCAGAGTTAGAGGGCTCAGCTCTAGGGACGATTATTTGGAGCACAATTCAAGAACCATGCTCGGTACATGAAGCTAGGCATTAATAATACTAGTGAGCATCTGTGTAAAGCCTTCAGGGGTGCAAAGCTTTGGACATGTGCTGTCTAACTGGACAGTTACCAAGCAAGGTGCGACACAGACCCTGTTCTCAGGAAGACTGCAATCTAATGGGATTTCTGCATGATTTTCCAATCTAATTTTCATCCAAGAAAGCCATGCTAAGCTACAAGAATCGTTTGCAGAGCGCAAACATGGACCCATATGGTTATTTACACATGTGAAAAATTCACTCTTGGAAAGCTTCAGAAAAGATCACTGATGCCTTCCCTTCAGAGTTTTCGTGTTATAAGGACTAGCTTATGGCCGGAGATGCAGGATGCTGACATGGACTGGGAGGGAGAAGGTGGAAGGAGCCTTAGGCATCATGGCATGATACCTCACAGGGCCAGGGAGGTGGAAGGACTCCCAAAATCACACAGCCAGGAAGAGGCAGAAGGAAGATTTGAATCCAGATCCTTGGAATCCAACCCCCTCATGTTCCAGAAGAGTTGGCTGCTGAAGCCCAGTGAGGGTAAGAGGCTTACCCAACGTCAGAGAGCTGGGATTTGAACTAAAGCTCTTGAGGTCACTGTTGCTCCCCAAGATGGCCTTCGGTGATGGGAGCAGGCCGCTAGCATCAGACAAGGCTGAGGAGGTCTTGAGCCTCAGTGAACAAACAGAAGGTCTGCTCATCAGGAATGGGCCCGCTTTGCTTTGTGGTGTGGGCCAGTGCTTGCTTGGCAGTTCTGAAGGACAAGAGCCTGCTTTCTCAAACGGCTGACTTTTCCAAAATTGGGTCCAATCAACAGTGCGCAGTACTGGACTTGGCACTTTGAGGGAACCAAAGGCAATGGAGGGAACCAAGACCTTGCCTCAATGTGGCCAGCCATAATTACGGTTCGTCATTCGACATGATGGGGAGCAACAGGCTATATCAGAGTGAGAGTAACAGGGAGCACAGTGACCACATGCAGAGAGAGGACTGGCCCTACGATTCTGGTCACTGAGAACTTGGGGAGAGCAGGAGGGCCTCCCTTTCCCCAGGTGAGTGGGGTGGGATAGGTGCCGAGCAGGTGTGTCCCGATTTGGGCTATGCAGAAAGGGGAGAAGAGAGTGCCAACATGGAGACATGTAACCAGTTTGAAAACAGAGAACCCAGCAGAGTGGGGCTTCCTATCATGCTGGATTTGACAGATTCTTCCATGAGGGAGTCTGGCTTCTCAGCACATTACTGGCAAATCTGGTTTTTCATGCTCTATATCAAGGGTGGGGTGAAGGTTATCTCTCCTCAACAAATGATTTGGCTCCAGTGTGTTTTAAAATGTTCAGAAGGGGGAGGAGAGTGCCTTGAAAGGCATGTAGATTCTGCTAGAAGCCCACCAAAGGAGAGGGGTCAGAGAACAGTGGCCAGAGACAGAGATGGCCAGAGCATCGTGGGTGGGGACACTCTTTCCCTGTGACCGCATGTTTTAGGGCAGAGATTGGGAAGAAAGGGTGCTCCTCCTGGGGTTGGAAAACCAAACCACAAACAGCATAAACCGAAGTGGGGAGTAGAAAGCTGAGTTCTTTGGAGGTAACAAAGAGCCAGAAAGAACCCTTGTGCAGCTGATTTATGCACTCAACCAGCTTTGCAGAAGACACTGGTCCATTTTGGACAGTGCCTCTGCTGGGCGCCAGAGGAGGCCAAAATGTGGAGGAGAACAAGACAGAAGACCTGCGCCAGCTCAGAGTTCGAGGCTAGCAGGGATTCCTAAGGTGGCGTCTCCGGGCAAGAGGCCAGGACTTTATCATACCTTTCTCCTTAAGGAGATGTGGGTTTGTCAGGTAGTAATAGATAACAGCTGAGCACAGTTAGGAAGGCTGTCAAGTCTGAGCCAGAGGGTCACAAGATCTGGTCTTGGAACCTCCTCCTCCAACCCTCACATTTTCTAGAGCCCCAGAAGGGTGAGATGATTCAAGGTCATGCAGGTAAGAAGCAGTAGAACTAGATTTTTAACCCAGTGCCTCAGACTACAAATTCAGCATTTTGTTTCACTATACACCATGCCTCTAACCCATGATCATTACTCTCTATTACTTACACAACATCTTTCATCCCAGCTCTGCAAGGCACTACCTGTGCGGTCTACAGAACATCACTACTTTCTGTAAGCCTCAGTTTCCTGATCTGTAAAATGAGTTAGTCTTGCTACCTCAAAGGTCTCTTTGGCTCTAAATCTCTGATTCTATGACCAAATTTTAAATGACTTTAATAAAATATCTTTTAAAAAAGTCTGAAAAAGCATAACTAATGGAATCAGGAGCTCGATTCCTTGTTCTTATGGGACCGGACTAGAAGGCCATAGGGTAGTGTGACCCCATCGGCCTTCCAAAGAGTCCACCCCAGTCCATTTTTCAGTCAACACACTGACACTGGAGAGGAAGCCTGTTGATGGGGTATGGGTAAGAACCATCAGTGATGAAGGAAAGGAGGGTTAGTCATGTTTGGCTACCACAAAGAAGGCGTGAATACGTGGCTTCCCGGCCACTTCTCCAAGGAAGGTGAAGGAAATCACTGACCTAGTATGACAGGTGGAGGATAGACAGCAGTCAAAGGGGTCTCCACCTATTTTTGCAGGGAGGGTTGGTGGCCAATCAGATTTTTTTTTGTAGTATTATGTTTGCAGGTTATTAGGAACACCTGCTAGTAATTAGCAAAGCCTCATTAGTGCTTGATTATAGCCAATTGGAAGCGATTGCTTATGTGGTATGTTTGTATCTAATCACAATAGAAAAGCATGGCAGGGAGGGAAGGAACAGGGAAGGAAAGCTTCTCTGGAGTTTCCCTCCAGCTCCATGGGAGGCAAAGTGTTAAAAAGTCAGTAAAACATCCATGCCTCCACCTAACATTTCACTGAACCCTTGGGTGGCATCAAATGGGGGAGGGGCATTTCTAGTGGCCACAGAGAAGGAATGACCACAAGTCACTGGACGTGGCTCATCCTCATTTCCTGCACCTGGATATGCTTCTTAGGGCCCCCACACAACTGGCACCCCTTGGTCTCAAGGCAACATTCTCTAAGCTTTCTTACAAAACTCCTGAGGCAGGGGAAAGGAATAACTAATCACAAGACAACCTTAATGTGGAATGTTTAGGTCTGAGGGACTCGTACGTCAGGACACACCTGCTGAGCATCTACCTCCCCACTCACCTGGGCAGAGGCAAGGCCCTCCTGCTCTCCCCAAGTCCAAACTATGACTTAGTTATCCATGCCCAGGGAAAGCTGAGCCGGCTGGCTGAGGCTGGAATAACTCCAGCAATATTAAGTCTTGATGCCACTGGTTGGATGAGTTTTGTGTGTGTGTGTGTGTGGGCGTGCGCACGCACGCGCATGAACATGCATAAATTTCCTTTAAAGATAGGTGGAATGACTGAGGCACCTCTTGCTTCCAAAGGAATTCCCGCGCCCTCTGGGTGGAGCTTTTTCCGGACTCATAAAATGGCTGCACTTTAACATGTTCTATTTCTCTTTGTCAAGCTCGGTACAAGACCACACATCCCCGGAGATCGGTGGGCCATCCAGCGGTTGGGTGACAACCGTCCGACTGCAGTTATGAGTCCAAAGATGTCCAAAGACAAAGATGCATAGCCAGCAGGTGGCACTGAGGCGGAACAAGGAAGATACGAGAATCAACGAGCGGGAATGTCTGTAGCTTAAGCCGCTTCAGTGTGAGGCTTTGCATTTGGCCTTTGACAGCCCAGGCCTGACAAGCATACATCTGCTGGCACTTACCTGAGCTAGAGGAGCTAAGAAGAGATAACCAGACTCCAAGGCACTAGACTTGCAAGCCCTAACCCGGAAAAGAACGGTAAATATCACAGATCCTCTCCTTCCAGCAAAGTCTGACAGGCTGCCTGTCTGCCCATCTACACAAATACAAACAAGCACACACCTGTACATACAGAAAGACACGGGACACATCTTTCTGGTTGGGTTGGTTTCCTTGGTGCATGATAACCTTACCTGAATTTGGCGAAATGTGCAAACTGCTCATGTCCTTGGCGAGGCCATTGGTCTTGGGACTGGAGATGGGGGCACAGGCCGACGTGGCCCGGGGGGGCCTCTTTCCTGGGACTTTCACAGTGGTCCTCAGAAGGTCGATTTCTTTCCCATGGACATTCTGCATGTAATCCTGCCCAAAGACAAAAACAAAAGACACATAAGCAAAACTGCTTGAAAAGAAAACTGTGGGGAGAAGTTCTGGAAATCCAAAAGGTGGAAGCCAAGCCTCTTTTTAGATCTGAGGAACCTGGGGCAGAGAGGGGACTGATGCGGCTGAGTGACGGTCTGAAGGGATGGGGAGGACTCAGTGACAATGATGTGACAGAGGAACAGCATGCTGACAGCCTCAGAATCGTTGGGTCCACGGGCCTCATTTTACAGACTATGGCCCAGAGGAGGAAGGGCACATGGTAAGTGGGAGACACCCTGGTCCTCGGACTCCAGGTGCCCTCCCCTTTCAGCCAGACCAGCCTCACATTTGAGATGTAGGATCCCATAAGTGCCCTGCGTGCTAGAAACTGTTCTTGTACCCACTTTATACACAAAGAAACTGAGGCTCAGATAGTGATGAATAGATGGGTGGATGCATGGCAAATAGCTAGGACCCAGAAAGGAACACTCGGCACTGAATATTCAAGATTGTGGGGCACAGAGGCTAGACTAGGCAGTCAGGAAAGCCTAGACACTTCCAGCTTCCTGGGCCTCAGTTTCCTTACCTGTAAAAGGTGCAGTTCTGACAAGACGGTATCTTAGTTTTCCTTGGGCTCTAAGCCTTTGGTCCTATGAATCCTATCCTAGACATATGACCTGAATCAAGTCATTCACACTCCGAGAGCCCCAGTCTTCTCATCTCTAAGATGGGGACAATCCCAGGCCCCTACTTCATAAAGTTGTTGGGAGGAACCGACAAGGAAATGTGCATCAAAGGATCACAGATCCAGGACCGGAAGGGATCTCAGGGCCACCTAGTGCAGTCATGTCAAACTCAGTCAGAAACAGACCCCTGCTGGCCACGCACTTAGAAAACCACTTATTAGCATCATCTATACTGGATTGTATTTTTATTTTGTTCAACGTCTCCCAATGACATTTTGATGTAGTTCAGTAGGACTTGGGAGTTTTGTGAGGCAGTTTGATACCTCTGATCCAGTCCCATTTCACAGATGAGGAAACTGAGGCCCATAAATATAAAAAGACTTAGATTGTGGGATCCTGGCTTTAGAGCTGGCAGGGGCTGCGAAGCTGAGTTAGCCTGAACTTCTAGCTTTACAAAGGAGGACATCAGGCCTGCCCATGTGAAGGGGCTTGCCTGGCCCCGCACAGATGGGAAGGGCAGAGAGAGGATTCAAGAAGTCTTGTCCCAAGGGAGTTGTTTGCAAACCTCAGCTCAGACTATTCTGGAATGTTAGCACATCAACAGACCACAGGGGATCATTTGGCTGTACAGAGAATACACCAGCTACATTCACACTGATGTTCTTAAATAAGGGGAGAATAGAAGACAGCAGTGGACAGACAGAGGAAGCCTGGGGAGGGAGAGGGCTGAGTGTGGCCAAAATCACTTTGGTGGGTGCAGAGGAAGAGAACAGGCCACATCTGGGATGGGTGACTACCGGAGAGCCACAGGGAAAGGCCTCCCCTGCTTGGAGCCTTGGGCCCTTAGGGACCCAGGACGCAATCATCAGAGCCCAAGTCTGCTTGTCCCTGGGAAAGCTACAGAAAACCTTTGATGCCCGCTGCCAACAAGGAAAGGCTCTGCCCTTCAAGGGGCAGATAGCAGGGAGCAGGGTGCTAGGAAGGCTTCCTACTGCCCAACAGTCAGGTCACCAGTGGCCTCCCTTCTGGACACCATCCTGGCAACAAGCCTCTCCTAATTCCTGCTTGCTCAGGGCGGCTCCTTCGGGCTATTTGTCCAACAACCCTTGCTTCCCCCAATTCTAATCACTGGCAGAGTTGCTCTCTCCAAAGCCTTGTCCAAACAGGCCCCCAAGGGGCCTCCTGGTCAGGGCAGGGCTGGGCAGGAGGAGCTCCTTGCCTGTTCTGGGCCATAGATCTCGTGAAGTGAACGATGTTTCAGTTCCACCTTTTCTATACTGACAGCTGTGAAACTGGGGTTGGGCAAGATGACCTCTAGGGTTCTGTCCAGCTCTCTATCCAGCTAGCTATCAGATCGACTTTATAAAGGACTGAGCCAGGAGAACAGCAGCCCACGAACCCAAGGCTGGCCTGGCCTGTATGCTGTTTCCACCTCCATGCATTTATCCACCCTGTTCTGTAAAGCAGGTCCTCATCACCTTGGCTTCCTTCAACATCCTATCAAGGCACTACTGATGGAACAAATGGAAAGGACACTGAATGTGGAGTCCCGAGACTTGAGGGACAATTTTAGTTCTGCCATTTTTTTTTCCTGGGTCATTCACCTGTCTCGGCCTCAGTTCTCTTGAGTCAAAGGGGAAGGCTGCCTTCGTGGCTTCCAAAGGCCCTGTCAACTCAAAGTTGACATTCAGCGATCTCCTCAATAAATCTTTATCTAGGCTGTCCAAATTCATCATTCAGACTTTTTTTTTGGCTGTTGTTGGGGTTAAAACAGGTGCCAGAGTCAAGGGATGCCCATCAGGGTGTGTCTTTAACGAGGTAAACAGCAGCATCTCAATCCCCTGCCCCCTGCTCTCACACCTTCACCATACAGATAATAACCTATAAATAGACCAACAGATCCAAGATAGAATACTATGTGCTGTGTGATCCTTGGCCAAGTCACCACTTCCCTGGGCCTCCACTTGCTCAATGGTAAGACGAGGCAGTTGGCCTGGATGACCTTGAAAGTCTCTTATGGTACAAGTTCAGGATCCTTATTGGCTCTGAGTTTAGATCAATCTCCTTCCAGACCAATCAAGACTGGCTCCTAGCTGACCAAGCAGATTCCTCACCCCCCACCGTGCCCCCGCTACCACCCGAGGGACGGATTCAGGACGCCTCCCCTCCTCCTCCAGCTCGGCTCAGCTGTGAGAAGGCCACCTTTTCTTCTTGCCTTCTGGACAGCTCTTCTGCACCACGGCTGACAGCCTCGTCTTTTGGGCTCTTCTGCAAAGACACACTCCGAGGGTGCGGTGCAATGTGTGAATTCCTATTTCTCAATAATGGCCTTCTCCTCCTCATTTCAGAAGATCGGTTCCTTAGGAAATATCAACTTGCTGTAACTTTCTTCTTTAATGCCAATTCTTAACAAATTAAAAGACAATAACAGGGGTGTAATTGAGCATTTATTGCTGATGGGCTCGGAGATGAGGCCAATCAAAGAGTGACTAAATCCTCAGCATGGTTTCTTTTAATAGACAGGCAAGTTTTAATATACAATAACTACAATATTTTATTTAAATCTGTTGTTGAAATGTACAAAGCGTCTGCTCGTTTCGAGGGCCAAGGGATCACATTTGTTCCTGACCTTCTGCTCAATAAATAGGAAAATCTGATCAGTATTGCAAACTTAGGGGTGAAGACACCTCAGAGGCGTTCTAGTCCATTGCCCTCACTATACAGAGGAGAAAACTGAGGCCCACCCAGATGAAGTGACTTAGGCGCCTAAGATTTTGGATGGGCAGCTAAAAGGGCCCTCCGGGGTCAGCCAGGCCGACTCCCTCACTTTAGAGAGGTGGACCTTGAGGCCCAGATGGAGGAAGCCACAGAGTAACAGAGAGGCCGAGCCAGGACCCTGGCAGTCAAAGGATAACCTAAGTCTTTCAGAAATTGTGCTGGACGAGTCACAAGTTTGGGGTGAAGCTGAGGAAGCCCCCATTTTAGATGTGTGGCTGCTACTTTCCAGGGAAGAGAATTTTCACAGTTCTATGGGGACACACTCACTTTTGTACCAGGAACAGGTGGAGAGGGCACATACAACCTTTCTGCTGGTTTCAGGGTAGCAAGGAAACCCTGGGTCTTTTCTCAGGGGAAGAAGGGAAAACACTAATTTGTTTTCCTTTCGTTTGCTTTTTGTTTTTTGTAAGGAATCAAGGTTTTCCTTCTCCCTTCCAGCACGTGGGGACTTGAGGAATGAAAGGGAAAATCAGGAATTAAGAGGGAAAACCTCTCGGGAATGGCGCAAACTTCAGAAGCCACTCAAGGGCGGTTTGATCGCAGGCTGTAGAACAGACTGGAGTCTCTCTGTCATCTGGAACGTGCCACGAGAAAGGCAGGCTGGGAGCAGGATTTTGATATGCAAATGAGCTCGATGCCACCCTGTCGGATGTTAGCCGGGGAGAAAATGCTGATCGGAGGAAAAAGGGGGAAAGAGGCATCTAACAAGGCATGAGGGTAATTCAGAGCCGAGGACTTTTAAGCAGCTCTTAACAAGTCCCTGGAGCCCACTCGAAAGCGGGCCACCCCAGAAGCCCCATCTCTGGCCCCTCAACAGCTTGAAGAAGGAGTCATTGAAAGCCAATTTGCATTTTCTTCTCAGGTTGTCCAAGCTCGTCATTTGGGATTCTTTTTTCCCCCCGGTTGTTGTGGTTAAAACAGGTGCCCAAGACAAGGGATCCCCATGGAGGTGCGTCTTCAACGAGGTAAACAGCAGCATCTCAATCCCCCGCACCCTGGGCTCACACCTCCGCTATTCCTTGTTTTCTACATTTCGCTCCTAATTATGTTGCATCTATTCCCGTACACTTAATTAGCTGCATTAATGTGATTTCTTTTCACATAGTCAAGCAATTAAGAGCTATGATTGAGTTTCATTCAATTAGCCTCAACAAACATGCTAATTGATGTCCCAGATGCAAATGAGGTGCGATGAGAGAAACCTGCTAGCTATTGGAGTTGTGGCAGGGACCCACGGCTTGCAGCTTGCTGACGGCAGCATCACTTCCTGGGGCTACCACCTTCTGCGGGAGATGAGCCATTAGTGCCCAATGGATCTCCATGTGAAGCATTCATTGATTTGCTACTCTAAGAGGCTGGCGGAGCATCACCCAGCAGTGTGTTAGCAGAATGGTGAGTTACCCTACACAGCGACTTTGGGTCCAGCACAGATGGCAGCCAGAGAATCAGCTAACGCAAACTGTGCAGTCCCTAAATCATGAGGCTACGAAGGCTAGGAAAGGCAAAGAGCTCACCGCTAAGCTCGGGGTCTCGGGGTGGTGGATTCATGTTGGCTAAGAGTTAGCAGTAACCAGCCACTGTGTCTTTGTGAACTGCCAGGCACTTGGGCATGGGTAGTGAAGCCCAATCATTTCTCTCCCCCAATATTCTGTCTTTCTTGACTTCCACTGAGAGGTTACCTTCAGCAATCTGCAACTTCAAAACAGTCTTGTGTTCCTTTGGTTACCCAACACCAATAACCACCAGTTTTAACCTGACATCGGATGCTTACCATTATCTTCGAATGACTGGCCAGAATGAATCCAGTGTCTGGCACACAGGAGGTGATTAATAAACGCTTGGTGACTGACTGAATCTGAGCAGGGTTATTTCAATTCACTTCTACAAGGCCATCATGTACTGAGCTCTGAGGATACTGAGGCGAAAATGTGAGAGTCTCTTCCCTAAGGCAGCTTAGAGCTTTTGGGAAGGAACCAACTTGTCCCGAGATAAATTCACACCAAAAATTTACAAAGTAAATTAAAAAAGTGAAGAGGCCATCAATATGTGGGAAGAACAAAAAAGGCAACAAAGGTGAGACTCAAGTCTGAGGAACAGCTTTGGCAAAGCACAGAGGTGGGAGCTGGAGTCCCAGGTTGGGGAATGATAGCAAGTCCTCCTTTCTTGGACAATGGCTGCCAAAAGAAGCCCTAGAGCTGTTCCAGACAACGGACGTTTGGATGCAGCTGAAAAATATGACCAAAAGGGCTTAGGAATCATCAAGAATCCACATTTTGAGACTCTTGACAAATGAAAAATCTTATTTCCACTGAATGGGCCATACTTTTTTTTCCATGAAAGAGAGAAATATAAAAATGGTCTACACTATCAAACCTCTGTGGAGATGCTTACCCTTCACTATGTGCCAGCTCCACTAGCCAAGTCAGGTCGTCCATTAGTGGTGCTCGTTGGTTCTGATCTACAGCAACCTTTGCCTTCTTGCCCAGTCTGAACAATAAGCTAACAATCGTAGCTAACACTTATATAGTGCCTACTATGTGCCAGGAACTGTGCCCCACCTGCTTTACAAATAACCTCTCATTTGATCCTCATAACAATTTTCCAAGGTAGGTGCTATCATCTCCATTTTACAGATGAGGAAAGAGAAGCCAACAGAGGTTATGCCAGGGGTCACACAGCTAGTAGGTGTCTGAGGCTGGACTGGAGGGCTCCATGGCATCTCCCACCTGCTTCTCTGCCTGTGTGCAAGCTAGCCCATGAATGGCCACTGGTCTTGGACATGATGATTAAAAACAAAAGTGTCATTAACATCTTTTGTTTTTAGCACCCAATTCCCCCTCCCTCAAAAAGGTCAAAGGACACTTAAGCAAAACCAAGCAAGAGGGAGGTGTAATCTGACAGTGTGTGCACTGGACCATGTGAGGAAGGACCCACCCACACCAGTGAGACCACACTTCCGTCAAATCAGCAAAGGCAACGGAAAGTTTTAGAAAATCCTTCGCTCAAGTCCTTTCAAATGCCACAACCTTTACAAGATGATTTTCTCTCTTCTCCAAAGGGCCATGGTCATAAGAGAAGGTTGGTGTGGCAGCAGGCAGCTCCAGAATGAGATTAATGGAAGACATTACATCAATTACATTACTCTATGTTAAAACCACTTAAAATGCAAATGGTGGGCATGGCCAACACAGGGAAAATGCACGGTGGTCTCCACATCACAGTCATGGAATCCTTAGATAGAGTTAAAGCAGAGACAACAGTTATGTTAAGAAATAGGAGAGTGTGGCACAGGACCACATTTGGCCTTAGAGGGCATGGGGTAGTCAAGGCTAGCTTTAGCACTTACTAATTGTGTGACCTCCTAGGCCTCAGCATCCTCATCTGAGAGGTATGGATGCTTGACTGGGGGTGGGGGCATATTAAAGATCTTTCAAACACTCAATGAGTTTTAGGATGTCCATGGACACTCTCCCGCCCTGAATCCCTTGGGGTGACTGGACAGATTTCAGAGTGTTCATGAACATGACTGGGAAAAGTTAAAATCTTTTATCTTTACTTTTTATTAATCTCAAATTGAAATTTAGCATTTCCTTCAATTATTTAAAAACATGATTCTGAGAAGGAGTCCAGGGGCTTCCCTAACTGACAAAGGAGTCCGTGGCGCGCGCGCACACACCACACCCACACCCACCCACCCCTGGTCTGTAGGGCTATGATCCTCGGAAATCTAAAATGTTAAATCATGTAAAATGTATAGTAAAATAATGACCAGTTGGTTTTTTTGAAAAGGAAAAAAAAAAGGGGTTTCTAATGAGAGAGCCAGAAGATTTTAATGGTTTATACAGGAGGCTTCTGATGGTATGGCGATGCTACATCATTAAATTCAATGTTCGGTGATGATAATAATAAAAGATGAGGAGAATGAGCTGACAATAGTAATAATAAGCTCTCACTGCTGTAAACAGCTCTGGAGGTTATGGAGCACTTTACCTAATTCACCTAATTTGATCATCAGATCAACCATAGGACTTTAAGTATTTTTTATATATATATTTTAAGACTAGGAAACAGGTTCCCAGAAGGAAAAAGACTTGCCCAGGATCACACAGCTGAGCAACTCAGGTGACACTCAGACCATGTCTCTAGCCTCACTGCTCACTGTCTGTCCAGGGCAATAACCACTGCCAAGCCAGGAAATGACCCCAGGGATTGTAAACATGCCATTGTTCCAATGCCTGAATTAAACTGGACCCCTCCAGAAGGGAGATGGACTCATCTGTAGCAATGATACTGTTCAAGGACCAGACCAGAGGCTGATGGCCAACATTAGCTCACTGCTCGAAATTTGTGCCAACATCTGCATGCTCTGCCGGCCCTGACATTCAGTATGAGCTACAACTGTACGTTCTTTGCCGAGTGTGAATGACACAGCCCAGGCAACCCTCGGATGCTACTGCTGCTACTGCTGGAATCTCATTACGATGAACTCCAAGGGGCCATCCAAATTATTTTGATGCCCTGGGATTTATTCTGTCAAATAGGGCTTGAATACAAGAAGACTTTCAGCTGGGACTCAGACATTTTTGTGCCAGGCAGAGATTTTTACTGTATCGATTTCTCATGGACCCAAGATTGAGAGTTCTCTATATGGTGGTTGCTTTCCTCCTCCTCTTTTAAAAAAACCAGTTTTCTGTGTGACAGAATGATGTTGTTTGGTATTTAGGGCACATAAAAAAAGATGGCAGATCTTTGGTAAAGCTGACCCTGGTCATGTCCTTGGAGGGCACCATTGTGCGACAAGCTTGTTTGTTAAGCACTCAGGTGTCATATACTGCACTAAGCACGGGGAACAGAAAGACATAAGGGAAGCCATCCTAGCCCATCCACCTACAAGTACCAACAGAGTAGAAAACAAATGTGTGTGACGGTTCTGGGATCAGCCCCAAGAGCTGAGGGCTCAGGAAAGACTTCACGGCAAAGGCAGTTCTTGGGCTGAGTCTTGAAGGAAGCCAAGGATCATAAAGGGTGGATGTGAGCACGGAGAGCCTTCCAGGCGTGGAGGGGAACTTTGACCATTCCCCTCAAATAGGACCCAAAGTCTCGATTCCTTATGGGATGTCAGTCCTTCTAATTTTCAAAGGAATGTTCACTGTGGGGAAGAGCCCTGAAGGCAAAAAGCTGCACCATTACTGCCCTCCC
This sequence comes from Trichosurus vulpecula, assembly GCF_011100635.1. Lineage (NCBI taxonomy): Eukaryota > Metazoa > Chordata > Mammalia > Diprotodontia > Phalangeridae > Trichosurus > Trichosurus vulpecula. The sequence continues at coordinate 3,941,262 of NC_050579.1, forward strand.
CACCCCATTAGTCATTTTTCTACAGAGCACCCAGATTTGAGTCCTAACTTACTATCTTTGTGTCTTCAGGCAAATTATTTAACTGCTCAGAGCCTCAGTTTTCTCACTTGTCAAATGAGAGCCTTCAACTTAAAGGGACCCTCCCGGATCTAAATCCATGTAATCCTGCAATCCACGGTTCACACATTAATTCATCTCCAAGGCCATTAATTGAGCAAGGGCTGCCAGTTCTCCACTGGTCACTACTTCTCCGTCTTCCATCCAAGAGACATATTTGGAAGCCATCATTCCACTGATTTGCTGTTTCTTAAGCTAAACGTGAAATTAGATATTCAGCTTTTCTTTAGGGTGCCATGCTATGATCACACGCTCATTTCCTATCTGAACAGAGGGATGCTGGGAGTATTTCTCCCAGTGACACTGACATTTCTTGTGGAGGATACCAAATTCAGGGAACCAATCCTGCCTGGCTGAGACAAGAGAACTAACCTGTGAAGCTATTGTTCAGCATAATGGAAATTTCAGGGAAGGACACCGAACCCCCAACCCACCCAGGCTCCATACCTCTGCAGAGGCTGGTGGTGTTACTTTTGTGCATGTCTGTGGCAGTCAGACATTTTTATTGCAAAACGTCGTCTGGAAAAGATGCAAAACAAAATTGCTAAACTGCAGAGAAAAAAATAAAGGGGGGGGGACAAAAGGCCCCCTTCCCTTTGCTTATTGAGTTCAAAGGCATAACATGTAGCACCCTGCAGCAAATGGGAAGCTACACTAATTTTAAAACCATAAAATGCTATAAAGTACCCTGCGGGGCAGGACTACACTGAGCTAGTTGCGCCGAAATAAGACACGGTTCATTTACTTCGCAGCTTAGCCTAATGTAATCATCAGCGGCTTTCTAGCCTAGAGTTGTCCCAGGCAGAGCGACGCTGAGGAGGCGACACTCCCAGCCATCGAGGGGGCCTCTCGGAGATTGCTGTTGATTACAAGATTTTTCAGTTTTGACAAGCCCTTAATGAACATAAATCGCACCTTGATTGGCTCCCGTTTGGGGCCACGGGCACACCTGAGAACTCCCCTCCCTCCCCAGCTCCGCTGACACTGCTCCCCTTCCACCAAAGGCCTCCTCAGCAAGGAACCAACAACAATCACGCTATGAGCCAAAGAAGAAAATATTTATAAAATACAATCGTGAAAGTCAGTATCTTTGTCGGAGGGAGAGAGCACTTCCTTCTGAGGCTGGACTTTCTGCCTCTCCCCCAAACAGGGTCCTCCTCTCATATTTGCTGGCTCCCAGGAAAATGAAGACACTCAATCCATTTGTCCTCAGCCAACCATCGCCAAACACAATTAGCGACATGAGAGAGAAGGGAAAAGGGACACCCCCAGTGTCTGCACTGCCCAGGATGCCTAAAGAGCCCTCCAAATGCCTGATGGGCCAATTGGGGAATATAGACTGTAAGCCCCTACTGTAAAACCTACGAATCCAGACACAGGCGTTTGCACTGAGGCAGCACAGGCTGTGCTTGGGCTAAAATACTAATAAATTTAATGGATGTTAGGAGCGCAGAGAAGGGGGAGGGGTTTCCATTTTTTTTCCCCTGCTCAGAAAAGCAATTCTCAGGCAATTAGACTATTCATTATTTTTGGTGTGCTTTACATTCGCACGTTTTCAGGGAAATCCAGAGATGCCACTTTGTCCTAGCCTCACCCCAGGGAGACTCACTAGGTTCTATAAACATCATGACAGCGTGGAAAGTGTTGGGTGAGCATTTAGTTCATTTATAAAGCCCAATTTCTGAAAGGCTAAAGGGTGCAGATAATAAACAGGAAATCACTTAAGCATAAACAGGGCTTTGATTTAATAAAAGTATTCTTTTACTCTCCTTTTTAAAAATGCAGTCTCTCTCTCTCTCTCCACCCCCCTGCATCTTTCTGTCTGTCTGTCTCTCTCCTTTCTCTCTGTTTCTCTTTTTCTTCCTCAGTGGAAATTCTGGTTCCAGCATTAATTTTCTATAGTCTCTCTCACAAACAGTTGGAGATATTTTTAAAGACATGCTCATGCACTTGCCCACTGATATGTTATGGTGTGTGGCAACGAAAGGTTGGATAAATCATTCTTTGTGCTTTCTGAAACAATCTGAGCCAATGCCAAGCATCTAGGCCAGTGGAGCCACCCTTTCGCCCATCTCCCTCACGCCAGAACGTAAGTTACTTGAGAGCAGGAATTGCTTTGTCATTTTGTACACGCACCGACTAAAACCTGTAATGGATGTTTCTTGATGAAGTGAAGGAAGGAATGAGCCTGTGGGCAGGAGAGTCTCACCCTACTTCCGGGATCTTCTGCCCTGTGCCAATGATCCATTGTTTCCTGTCTTATAAAGCACAGCTCAATGCAAGCCCAGCTCCAGTGTGATCTCCTATGTGGAGCCTTTCCCAATACTCACTCTCATTAGGGCTTTCTCCATCCAGAAACTAATTTTACAACTGCATATAGACCTTGTATTGACTTACTGTGTCCACACAGTACAGTGTAAGCTAACGGAGGGCAAGGCCAGTTTTGTTTGTGTCTCTGTATAGCCAGCACCCACCAAGGAGCCTGGCACACATCACAAAGGCTTCATGAATGTGGAAATGGAAGGAGAACATGTTTAAGATGTTTTATAACATTCTGCATTCCCTTGAACTCCTACTTGTCTTGACATTAGAAATGTCTTGTCGTGGGCAATGGTGTAGACAGCCAGAGCCAGGCTCATCCTTTCTAAGGAGCTCTGCTTACTAGTCAGGCTGCTAAGCTTGCTTTTCTGGAAGGCTTCTCCATATGGGAGCCCTGATACTAAGGAACTTGGAGTGGAGGAGCCCTAATCAACCCTTCCTCCGAATTAGAATCCTGCCCAAGGAGGAAATCCCTTCCGAGGCAGCCTATCCTGATGCTGGGCTGGCATCTCCCATCTTTGGGGAGATTTTCTTTGTGCCCAAAGGAAAGGTGCAGCTTTTTCTTCTCGGGTCTGTTTTGTCCTCTATGGCCAAGCACATTGAGGCTGATTGCTCATCCACATGACATCCCCTCTCATACAGCTTTGATGTCCACCCTGAGTCTTCTCTCCTTGAGGCGAGTATCCCCACTGTCTGAAACCAAATCTCACGTGGCCTTGGGGTCCAGACTGTACTGGTCACTGGGCCGTTATCAGCTTGTCAGTAACCCCAAACTACCCAGTCCCTCCACAGACACAAATCATGGTGCCTCTCCATAAATGGAATGCCAACACCAGCAAGAGCCAACACTCCCATGGCACTTGAAGATCTGAACAGCATTTTCCACATATTATCTTATGTGATCCTCCCAAGAACACAGAAGTTACTATCATTCTGATTTCACAGATGAGCCAATGATCACCAGAAGGCTAGGCTGGACCTCAAACAAGAGAAGAGAGGCCCCCAACCAGGCCCACATCTGGAACTTCTGTAGCTCGACTGACAGGCTGGGGCAGAGCCTGTTTGCTGCTGGCAGAGCCTTGGAACAATTAGGTGACCTTTACCCCACTGGAACGGTACCTTGCCAAGGGCCTTCCTTCACAGTCACACTAAGGACCAAACTCTCTTCTCTAGGTATGGAAACCACCGAGTCAGGTCAAGAAGCATTTATTAAGTGCCCACTATGTGCCAGGTATTCTGCTAAGCTCTAGGGGTACACAAAGAAAGGCCAAAGCCAGCATCTGCCCTTGATGGGCTCACAGTCTAATGGGAGAGATGGCATATCAGTGACTTGGTACCAACAAGCTAGAGGCGAGATCGGGCAGAGACACTCAGTACAGTGAAGAATTGGGGGGATCGAGGAAGGGGCAATTTGAGCCGGGTCTGGAATGAGATCAGAAGATAGAGATGAGGAGGGAGAGAAACCGAGGCATGGGGACAGCCAAAGAAAATGGCCACAGCTGGAAGAATTTGCCAGATCACAAATAATTAGAGAAAGGCAAAACAAAGCATATCTGCTTTCACCTCAAGCTCAGCAATTTGGGAGAGAAGACCAAAGATGGAACTAGTCAATGCTGTAAGGCTGGTGCAAAGGAACTCTAGGGAAGACACTGTGTGACACAGGGGAAAATGGGCTGAGTCACAGGAGCTGGGTTTGAACCCTGGTTCTGCTCAGGCCTTCCTGGCTCGGCATGTCCTTGTCATTTTAATTCATAATTGAAGGAAATGCTCAATTTCAGTTAAGTGTTTCTAAAAATATCAACATAACCTTTTTACATCCAAGTCCAGAGGCTTTGCCAGATGCTCAGTGGGGTACGTAATATCAAAAGAATCCCAGCTCCGCTCATTTTACTGACCAAGGAGCTATGGCCCAAAGTCACACAGATAGCGAGGTGGCAGAGCTGGGGTCTGAACACTAGTCTGACCTGGTTTTTCTTCTAAGGAGCCTTCAATCCCTATGAGCAATCCCGGGAAGAGGGTAACACATTTTTAAGAGATGAGGAGGCTGAGGCTGAGAGGGGTGCGGGTAACAGACCCAGCAGAGGGTCCTGATCTCTCAGTCAAGTGCACTGAGCTGGTGAACGATTGCTCACTTGGACTTCCTTTCGTTGGGGCCTCCTCTCTCTCTGTTGCTCAGTGGCAGTGTCCAGAGGCCAGGGCAGCAGTGAAGCCACAGGGCTTGTGGAGACCCTGGGCTGCTTGGCCTGGAGAGAGTGGGGTAATGGAAGCCCTTCTCCCTGAGTGAGGATGTGGCAAGATGGCAGGTGGAGAAGACAGAGCAAAGGCTCCCAGCAACACTCAGGAGCTGTCCCTGGTCCTGAAGCTCAGACTCCATTAGAGAAAGGCAATCTCAGGACAGAGGGGGACCAAAGTAAGCATGAAGTCATCTTTTGGAAGGCCAAGAAAGTGAAATCTACTTAAATTCAAGATGACAGCATTGTTCTAGGGAACAGGAGTCTGGTCAAGTGTTTATGAGCTAAAATGACTTAAAATGCTGTGTGAATGAGAGGCGGGGAGCCTGCAGACAGCGAGTGGGGTTTGGCATCAGGAAGACCTACATTCAGTCCCATCTCCGACACATGGTGGCTGGGGGACCTGGGATGCTCACCTAACTTCTCTCTCAGTGGCCCAGAGAATTCTGAAAGGATATAAGCTACAAGAAGCATTGCTGATCTGCGTCAGAAGAGCTTCCTTGCTAGGAACATCCATGACCTTAGAGGTTGGGGCCAAACCAAACAACACAAAATTTAAAAAGCCAAAGAAAACTCCAAGTTCAATGCATCAAGAAGCTTCTCTTTAAAATAGGAAAGAATTCTTCAAGTCCTCCAAATGCATCTTAAGACAGTGGGAGATTCTCAAGATTTTTGTGAGTTTGCCAGTCAACAGAGAGAAATTATTCTCAGTTGGTTAGTTCACACATTAATGTTTTTCTTTTTTTGATTGATTACTTTTCTATTTTCTATCACCTTCCTTGTCAAATATCTCCCCCTCCCCATCCCCTAGTTCCACACAACCTTTCTCCAGGAACCCATCCTGTGTTCTAAAGAGGAAAAAAATGTCAGTGCAAACAACCAGCTTAGACTGCACCTGCCACCTGTGACTCATGTCCACCGACCCCCACTTATGCCACAAAGGGATTGAGGCAGATGTTCTCATATCTCTGGGGGCTGAAGTTTGATCATTACCACTACAGACGGTTCAGGATCATTTGATCTGCTTTCTTATTTGGGGGATCACTGGCCTTGTAATTTCATTTGTATAGATCAGGAAGGACTCTTGTACATATTTATATATTTACTAAACATTGTCCATTGGGTCCTCCCCTAAAGAATGTAAGCTTCCCGAAGGCATTTTTGTCTTTGGATACCAGAACTTGGGGCAATGCCTGGCACACACTAGCACTCAGTGCTTGTTGTTCAGTCAAATTAAATTGACCTAAGAAATCCTTCAGGAAATCCTGCATCTCAACTTTTAGTTCAAGTAAACAAAGGCTTTTTTGTTTTAAAGCAGAACATATTAGATACTTCGTGATGTTCACCCTAGTAAGCTTAATTCAGTCTTTATTAATTAGCCTGCTAACAAGTATTGATTGGGTACCTGTGCTGTGCCAAGAGCAAGTGATACAAAAGGGCCGTACTCGTCCTCGAGGGGCTCATGGTCTAATGGAGGAAGCAACAGGAAATAATGAGGCAGACCCAAGATACGTATAGGCCACAGAGATCCATATCTGTTATGGCCTCAGACGCCATCTGGGAGAACCCCCTCACTTGACAAAGGAAGAAACTGAGTCCCAGAGGTGGGGACATAACGGTAATGTCAAAGGCAGACCAGGTCATCCTGCCTTCAGGCTAATCCTCTGTATACCATACCACCATGTTAGTGTGTGGGTGTGTACATGTGCGTGCGTGCGTGCGTGCGTGTGTGTGTCTTCTTGGGGGGAAGGCATTGGAGAGTGTGGAGGAAAAAGAGACCTCAAGCCTAGAAAGAGATTTCAGGTCTCCTGACTGAAGAGAATGGAAACATCCCAATGGTTTCTCCCTCCTGAACCCACTCAGACAGATGCCTCTTAGTCGGATCGTAGTGCTGCCTGGGAAAAAGCAAAGCAGAGAGTAAGAGCATCAGACAGTAGATTTCAATGTCGAGAGTTGGAATTTAGACAAGACTTGGAGTCTACACGCAGGAATTTCTGGAGCAGAAGCCTGGAGAGGGGGGTGGTTCCGGAGCATGGCTACTAACCTCAACAAGCATACTCTTGGAGTACTCAGTAGGAGGTCTGGACTGCCAACTCCAAGCATGCTCGGGCCACAGGGCAGCTAGCGGGGTTCACTGGGGTTCCTTTGGAGCCCAGTCAGCCACCATCTCAACCACTCTCTCGGCAGTGGCTCTCCAGACGGGAAAGATGAATAGTCAGTGACGGTGAACTGTGACGCCCTGCGGTCTGAGGGCTTTCTCATCATTCCCTCCATTTTTCTATCACAGTGGTCCCCAAGGCATGCATTTAAATCAGAAGAAGGGAAAGCTAAGCATTCTTAGAATGAGCTGTCATAACTAGGTCCACCTGGACTGTGATCCACAGGGTGTTAATAGAGACCCTGGCAAAAAAAAGGTAGGCAGAGAGAGGTACCTTGTTGACACCGAAGAAACAGGAGAGAACACCCACTGGTCTCTTGCAGAGGTGGTGGCCAAAGGCTGTGGAAAACTGTCCAACTTTTTTGATGTGTTGGTAGTTTTGGCAAACTGTCTCCCCCCTGCCCCCAACCCCCTTTCGTGTTATAAATAGATGGTTCCCAGGGAAGAAAGGAAGTAACACACTGGGAAATGTAGGTGCTATAAATATAAAAGATATGAACAAAATTTCTTTTCAGATTAGAAGATTGGGCCCTTTAAGGCCATTCGATATAGATGTGAATGTTGGTAGAGTGTGTAAGATTCTTGAGGGCAGCTAGTGTTTTGTTTTTGTCTTTGTGACCTTAGGACCTGGTACATTCTTTGTTTGAGTGGTGGGGAATTGGACCTGTGATTCTTCATTTCCCCTGGACACCCCTGGTGCACCATCTCCCCCATGGATGGAGATGAGCAGCTCATTTGGAACTTCCAGTCTTCAGAGAGTTGCCTGGGAGATGGAGGGGATAAAGAAACCTGCCTGGGGTCACCTGGCCAGTAGGCAAGCGTTGAATAGAAACACTTCTCTGTGCAGCCTCTTCCCTAACCCTTGGTGATTACTTAATGCTGTCTGAATGGATTGATGTGACTTAGCAATGGAAGTGGCCATGCCAGCATGTTCAAAGGGCTCTGGGCAAGGTGTCCTGGTCCTTTCTAAAGGAAGCGGGATTCCAACACCTTGTTTAACATCTCAGTGGTACCGGCCACCACATAATGATGCCGATCTTCTCTTCTATCCTGGGTGGTTCTTTTTGGGCCTTAAAAATATGCTTGTGTACACTGAAAATGGTATGACACACACGTATTTATGCCTTGTTCTCTCCACTACATAGAAAGCTCCATGAGGGCACAGTCAATGTTTTCTTAAAGCTTTTCATAATTTCTCGCACTAAATACAGAGCTCTGAACAGAGAAGGTGATTAAGAGATGTTTGTTGAATGCATACTTGCATGCATGGATGGATGGATGGATGGATGGAGGGATGGATGGATGGAAGGATGGAGGGATGGATGGAGGGAGGGATGGAGGGATGGATGGAGGGAGGGAGGGAGGGATGGCTGGCTGGCTGGCTGGCTGGAGGGAGGGATGGAGGGATGGATGGATGGATGGATGGATGGATGGATGGATGGCTGGCTGGAGGGTGGGATGGATGGATATGTGGATGGATGCATGGAAGGGTGGATGGATGGCTGGCTGGCTGGCTGGCTAGATGGATGGATGGATGGCTTAGACCAAGTCTACAGGAAGCTAAATGACTGGAGAGATAAATGAGTAGAGAACTGACCAAGCACAGGACATGTCAGTAACAAAACCAATTCTGCTATTTTGGTTTAGCTTTTGACAAAAATGGTGCCAGTACTTAGAGCTAAGGATGGTCTTTTCCTTTGAAAAATCCCTCCCTCCTCTAAGGGAATCTGGAATTGAGGGACCGCTGATATTCATTTAGATTTATCATTGTCTTCCATTTTGAAATGCCTACACTTGATCAGTTTGGGTTCTTTTGTAGAATCAATAAATCTTAAAAACTGTCAGAAACCCCTTATGTCAGCTGTGTAACTCAAGACAGGAATTTGTGGACATCTCTAGTGACGGGAAGCTCACTACCTGTCAGGAAGTTCCACTGTCAAATAGCTGTTGACCAGAAAGTTCTTCCTTCTTTTGAGTTTGTGTGTCTCCCTATAATATGCCCTTCCTGGGAATAAAAGCAAGCCTGTCCTCTCTTCCCAGTGATAATTTTTCCAGATCTCTAGTTCTGCTACACTGTTATTAGCGGGAAGAGGGAAATCAGGGACTGACTCTAGGCAGAAAGGGGTGGGGCTTAGAAATGTAATTCTGGGAGGGATCAGCATAGAGTAGTAACAAAAGCTGTGGGAGTAGATGAGACAGAAGAGAAGGCCAGGTCAAAGCCTGTGGATTGCCTATAATTAGATACTGGGAAGAGGAAGATTCAAATCCTCCAAAGGACCCGTGACCTTGTCAAGCTGGATGACTCTCCAGGAGATGGAAGAGCAGTCAGAGAAGCAGGAGGAGGAGGAGGAGGATGTGAGGTGCTGGGAGTTAGGAAGCGACACCAGGGAGGGCGAGAGAATCAGCCTCTCTGGGAGGCCAAGAAAGCAGAGCCCTGAGAAGAGGTCACAGGCTTCAGTGACAAGGGGCTTGGGGGGGACCAGGGAAAGAGCAGTCTGAGAAGAGGCCTGGTGGGGATGGAGTGGTGAGGACGTGAAAGCCGGAGAGCAAAAGGAAGGAAACAGAAGGCAGTGTGGAGCCCCACGCCGGGAGGGGGATTTTGCCTTTACCGTTTTTAGATAGTGTAGACCTAAGTAGATTTGTAGGTGGGAAGAAGGGGCAAGGAGCCAGAGAGGCCATCTGGGAAGTGGGGGTGGGGGAAGGCATGGAATGGTGAAGGGGTCAATGAGAACATCATTAGGACTGCCGGAAAGAATTATGGGAGCCCAGATTTAGAGCTAGAAGGGCTCAGCCCCCAGCCCCCTCCTTTTAGAGAGGAGGAAACTGAGGCCAGGGAAGTTCAGGGCTGGACGGCAAACGGACAGTTCAATGGGACCCTAAAGGTCCAATCTAACCTTCTCATTTTACAGATGAGGAAACTGAGGCACGGAAGTCTGAGGTAACAGTCTCACAGAGAATGAACGACAGAGAAGGGTTATGCTGGCCACCCTGTGCCTCAGGGGAAAACACTCCTCAAGCTAATCTTCCCACCTCCCTCCTTCACCAGCTACTGCTGCCCCCGTCTTGAAATAAAGATGGGCAACTATGGGCATGGAGTAGTGCCAAGTGTCAGACATTTTTCTAATATGCTGCTTTACTTTGCTGAATCCTTCCTTCTTCCTCCCTCCCTCCCTTCCTTCCTTCCTTCCTTCCTTCTTTCTTCCTTCCTTCCTCCTTTCTTACTTCCTTCCTGCCTCCCTTCCTTCCGTCCTTTCTTACTTCCTTCCTTCCTGCCTCCCTTCCTTCCTCCTTGCTTCCTTCCTTCCTCCTTTCTTCCTTCCTTCCTGCCTCCCTTCTTTCCTCCTTTCTTACTTCCTTCCTTCCTGCCTCCCTTCCTTCCTCCTTTCTTCCTTCCTTCCTCCTTTCTTACTTCCTTCCTTCCTTCCTGCCTCCTTTTTTACTTCCTTCCTTCCTTCCTGCCTCCCTTCCTTCCTTCCTTCCCAACTCTTTGTTATAAGGGGTGGTTCTCTGGGAAGAGGAGAGGGAAGGGTAAAGTAACATAAAATCAAAACTAGCAATAGCAATTCTTTTTTGTAAAAGTAAAGACTCAAGAAATATGAGTCTTCTAAAGTGGGTGGCTTTGTTTTCTACAGCATGGATGGAGGATAGTTATTTCCAAATTATGAAACCAGAGGGAGATGAGGCCCCTGACACCCAAGATGGCTTAGCTACAAGATGGACAAACAGACAGGACTTTCACTGCTACTGACGTCAATGCCCCAAGGCCTGACACCAAGTAGGCCCCAGAGCAGGGCCCCGACACTCACGTGTAAACTTGGGTGATAGGTCAGGACGCCGTTGTCACACAGGGTGACGTATTTCTTCTTCCATTCTTTATTCAAAGATTTGCCGCTTCGCTTTAACAGCATGCCCTGAAGGAAAGAAGGAAGGAAAATGAAACATAACGTCTCCACAAAGAAAAGACTGTTGGCTTCAGAGGAGTTTTTCAAGCATTTCTGGTCACCTTTCAACACATTTAAAAACGGGCCGGAATCATGTTTGCATCGTTCCAGAGCAATCACCTTGGCATCAGGGCAAGCTGAGCTTAAATCCAGGCTCAGATGTTTACTGGACGGGTGACGCTGGGCAAATCACGTCATTCTGTCTGACTCAAGCTTCCTCATCTCCTAAACAGAGATAATTAAGGACACCTGCCTATGATGGTCAGATGAAACAACATTTGTAAAGTGCCTTTGCACACTTCACAGTGCGTGCGCATGCGCGCGCACATACACACACACACCCCCTATATACACATACTTACGTGTATGTATATATATATATATGTTTGTTGTTGGGACTATTACCCACCCTCCTACATAAGGCCTTTCCAAACCTTCTAGCTGTTAGTGTGCGTCCTTTCTTCTCTCCCCAGCTCAATTTTGTACTTGCTTATTCAAATCTACGTCGCTAACACTGTGTTGTAGACATAAGACCACCAAAGTCCTTGGCACTGTCAAGTGGTTCAACAGCAGAAATGCACAGGGTTCTGTCAGTGGGAAAATGACATGAGAGAGGCCTGACCCTGTGCTTGGTGGCCACATCCTAAGGTGTATGGGACTTTCCCGTCTCATGACAGCTGAAGCCTACCCTATGCATTGTCCCTCCCATTAGGGTGTGAGCTCCCTGAGTCCAGGGCCCATGTGACTTCTTCCTCATGTCCCTAGACCTTAATGTGGTACGGTACACACAGTAAGTGCTCAATAAATGCTTTATTCATTCATCAGACCGTGAGTTATTATTACTAGTACAATGCTATGGTATTAAGCATATTAGTTAAAAGATATATATGATATGCATGTCATATCACACATTCTCTATAAATTATTCAGTCAATTATATGTGGAAGACCAATAATTTGAATGTGATCATTATAAAAATTATCTTTTTTCTTTAAAGGATCTAAGTTTAACTGATGGGATATCAGCATATCCATCCTACTCAAATGTATTCTTCTGTTAAGATTGCAAATGGCATTTGAAATTCAGGGCTCTCTCATTTTACACTTAGTGTTCTAAAGCACCATGTCAATTTATAAGATTAGGAATTAAAAAAAAAAAAAACCTCCAACTGGCCCCAGTGACAAATTTGAGCCTATTCTGAAGCTAAACCACTTTATCATGTCTTGAAATGCATGCAAAATTTGGAGCCAATTATCCTCTATATGTGATGACAGGCTTAATGCAATCATTTAAGTGATTCTGATGAGCATTTATTCTAATATAACCTCTTTCTTATCAAGAAAATATAAGACTTCCATTAATATGGAGGAGTGCAGAGTCCACATTCAATCTGGTAGAAATGAGGGCTCAGTTCTCAGAACCTTCCTTGTCTGATCTGTAGGCAGGTCTCTGACTGTTCTGTGCTCATCTTTATGAAGAAAAGCAATCATACCATTCCAAGATGGCAGCTTCCACAAGAAAGTGACAAGAGGATGGGAACTGCAGGTAACAAATAACCAGACTGTCCGTGTACAAGCTTCCAAATGGCCAATTCTCCACACCCTGCCTCCTCTTCCTTCCACCTCTGAACAATCGATGCGCAATCAGATGAGGCCTCTATGTGCCACACCAGTGACTGTGCTAAGAACTGGGGATATGAAGACCAAACAAAAAAGGCCCTGCCCTTAGGGAACTTACATTCTATTGCAGTGGGTGGGAAGTGGAACATGTATGTAGAAAAGTGAATACAAAATATGTGCCAATTAAAAATACAGTCATTTGTGGTGGAGAACTAGCATTTGGGGTTGGGAGAGGGTGGGTATCAGGGCAGGCCTCATGTAGGAGGTAGTAATGGGCTGGGCGTTGAAGGGTGCTAAAGATTCTATGAGGTAGATCTTAGAGGGGATGGCATTCTAGACAAGAGGGATGCTCTGTGCAAAAGCAGACAGGCCAGTGATACACATGAGAAGTGAGACAAAATAATCAAAAGCTGGAGCCCTCCCTCCAAACTTCAAAGCACCCGGATAACTGGGATAGGCTCCAAAAACTCTCAGTCTTCGCATCTTTCTTGATAAAACCTGGTGTGGTCCAAAGCACCAGCAGCCAAGAGAACGTGTATGTGTATAAGGATGCAGGCCCACATAAGTATAGATATTATTCAGTTTGACATAATGTTTCCTGTTTGGATCATTTATTAGTAGCACAACAGTCTCTGAATTCCCACCATATTTCTGTTATGTCATGGGGAAAAGAAATAGTTTGTTAAATGTAAAATATATATACATACATATGCATGTGACATGTGTATATACATATAGATGCATATAACACAAAAGAAGAAATCCATATATTATTCTCATTTGTCCTTCGTACAGGCAAATTTTAAATTTGGTGATGTTTGTCAAGTTCATCATAATCATAATAATAGAAAATAGACTCCTTTGGGCTAGCCTAGGAATCTCCTCACAAGCGAGAACACTGATCCCCAGGGAAGTGAAGTCAAAGTTAGAAACAACCAACAAAGAAATAAGCTTCAGGCATACACCCGATTTATAAATGGGAGGCTTCCACTATTTGCCACTGGCAGAGAATGTCAATTTCTAAATAATCTGCTATTATGACTGGCCAACTGAATGAAGCCCTCGTGAAGGGGTGCTGGGCACCCATGGAGGCCAGTTGGGTCACTAGAATAAGACACAGGTGGTCACAATATCCAAGTACTTCTGCCCGATCTGACTTGAGAGGTTTCTGGGCTCACACTTAGCACAATCAGCCTTGGAGCAAACGCTAGCCTGGGCTTACATTTTTCCATCCCCACTTCAGATGGAGTTCCAACAAAAGCCAGGGCCAAGGGTTGATATTGCGTCTCTGACAGATTAGAGCTGCTCCATCGCTCCCAAAAGCTCTGTCCCTCCCCACCAAAATAAGCCATAATCCCTAACTCAAACCCCAGGGCCTTGGGCCAGATGGACACTCAGGGCTCCTTCAGTGACCATGCAGCTACATTCACAGACAAATCCCACAGTTATCATTAGCCCTCCTTCAATGGAGACTATAAAGATGTTAATTTAAATAAATAAAGATGAGGGGTGGGGAAGAATGAAAATATGAAAATTAGGCAAGGATGTGAAACTCTGACCCCCATGGCCATTTGGGGGATTAAGCTGTTCTGGACTTGTTATGGCAGACAGAAAAAAATTAATTTATCAGTGATAAAATGCAAAACTGACTGTCTCATAACAATTACAGACGGCTGATTATTCAAGGCAAGCCATGATTACAATGTCCAAATCATGTACCGCACGCTGACCTGAATTAAGAACCCAGGGCAAAGCCCAATTATTATGCCTTGGACCTACTTTATGCTTGTCTATATAGGCACAAGCTGGGTCCCCCATTAAAATGAGGAGTTGTTTTCAGCTTTTCTTTTCATGGCCAGCACTTCTCTTGTGCCTGTAACATACTAAATGATCAAGAGACGTGTGCTGATTGAATCAACAGTAAAAGCATTTACTGAGTGCCTACCATATGCTGAAGCACTGCGGATATAGAGACAGAGATAAAAACAGGTCTTGGGCTCATAGATTTAATTGTTCAAACTAGAATCAAAGAGCATTTACTAAGCACCTACTGTGTGTCAGCCACCCTGGTAAGTTCTGGGGATATCGAGAGAAAAATGCTAAGAGCTCATGGGCTCATAAATTTACCAATCAATCCATAAACATTTATTAAGCGCATTATGTTTGGTTCTGTGGATACGAAGGCAGAGCTGAAATCGTCTTTGCCCTCAAGATGCTTACGTTCTGCACAGGGAAAACACAAGTACACATAGAAGAATATATAAAGCACACAGAAAGTACATACAAGGTAATTTTGGAAGGACGTAGGGTAAGAGGTCAAGAAAGAGGTCTCCTTAAGAAGCAGCTATTCACTGTATGTTAAGGTGCAATGAATAGAACATGGATATGGAGTCAGGAGACTTAGAGAGCTGGTCTTTGCTTTGGCTCACCAGTGGTCAGCTACCCTCAGATTCCATCAAATCTGATTGGAAAGCTTCACGGAACATAAAAAGATCAGAGAATATGCACAGGCCTTTGCACCTGGAATAAGAGTGGAACATCTTGTTATCTCAAAACTGGAGCACAGCTATATTCCAAGGGAGCAAACAAGAAGTGAGCCCGACAGTAAGTGCTGAGAAAACACAATACTTAGCCATACATATCCAAAAATGCTTATCCTTGGCTGTGTCTGTGCACTGAGCTTAACAAAACTCTTGGCCCTCCCCAGGTTTTTTCCAGCTGCATTTTAGGGGCTAAATGCTCAGGTTTTGGTTAGATGATCTACCATATCTTCACATGGATTTCACCATAAAGATGGACAGCACCTACTTGTGAAATATTGCTTTACTTTTTGTAGCAATTTCCTGGCAATTTTCCATCACGAAATTTTGGCTGGGGGTAGGAACTTAAAATTCATTCTTATCATACGAACAGACAGAGAGGTCCAGCATTGAGGTATCTACTTAATTATGTGAGGTCTCCCTATCTAGAGGTAAGCTCCTTGAAGTCATGCCTTTTTTGGCATCCTCAGAGTAGGTGATGAATAAATCCTTGTTGGCTGACTGCCCTGGGTTCAAGCCCTGCCTCTGACACACACAGTTTGGGTGATTCTGGACAAATCACTGGATTTCTCCATACCTCAGGAATCTATCCAAGTCAGCAGAGGAGGTGACAATCAGCATCAACAGAGAGAATTTCCTTACTGGGAAGGTCTGCTCCCCTTCCTCACCTCTTGGAAGTGAAATGTCACCTACTACAAGAGGCTTTGTCGATCCTCCTAGGATGAATGGTTAATAAAGCAGAACACCCATCTCTGAGAAAGGATAAAATGCTCCACAAAATCTCAGTGGGATTCAGAGCTAGAGGGGGGACGTCAGAGGCAACTGGTGGAACCCCATCATTTTACAGGTGACAGAACCATCCCCCTCCCCAATTACTATTTGTTTGGTCCTAACTTATACATGGTGCTTCCCCCTCCTGGTGGAATGGTAAGCTCCTTGAGGGTAACCATTGTCTCTTTTTAAAGATCTCTACATCCCTACCCCAAAGAACATGGTAGGAGCTCAATACGTTTGCTGGATATAACAGAATATAATTCCCTGTGCTGATGAAATGAAAGGTCAGGATAGAGAACAGAACCAAACCATATTCCCCAAACTGGGGATGCTAATCTAATTACTGACTATCAGCCAGTTAACAGTTTAATTGCGGTTCAGGGATGCCGGTGATTTTAATGAGCTACCACTCCAACCCTCGGCCTCTGCACACGCACATCTTGCTTTTTGTTCCGGGAACTCTGCCTACTGTTCCCCCAAAAGTTGGTGCGTCAGTCTGTGGCAAAGCCTTTGTTAGTCATGTGGATTCTGTGTCTGGTCCCAGGAGGTCACAGCAAGCCAAAAGCGATGAGAAGTGTACAAGCTTTAAATAACTTACAAAGTTAATGTAATGAATGTAAGTGATATCTGAAATCCATCACTCAGTGGCTTGCTGTAGCCCCAAGCTGTGATAAAACACCGCTCATAAATTTATATTAAAACTCTGTTCAATAGCAATTATTTACCAACAAAGATTTATTGATTGCATTTGCTGTTCGAGATTGGGGGGGTCCTAACTGAGCCAATCAGCTTGCATGGCGGAGTTCTGAGGCACCCCGCAAGGTGGGTGAGGGCCCCGCTCTCAGGCACAGCATACAGGTCATTATGATGCCCGTCGGGATGGCTAATGACAAGGCTCCCGTGCGGGAGGCCACAGCGCATGAAAGGACAGGCTGCTGGTCAAGGGAGTGGTGGGGCTCTCTGTTCTACAGAGCCCGTGGGTTCAAAGATCTGACTTTCAACAATACGACTGACAAACAAGCAACAATTCCCATCTGTGCTTGTGGCTCCTGACTGCCACGGGGGCATTTAATAGCACATGGACAGGGACAGAGCTGTGGTTCAGTGGGATTGATTAGGGAGATGCAATGGATATTGGGATGATGCCCCCCTCATTGTCAACCTGAAGTAGAAAACTGTTTCAGGATAGTAACAGAAGTTTGTCTGCTATAAAGTCCTACCCTCTTATGTCGGAATCTCGAGAGCATGATAGGAGCTAATGAGTTCTTAATAAAACAGAGCACTTATCTCCGAAAAAAGATAAAATGCTCCATAAAATCCCAGGGGGATTCCCAGTTTTAGACCCAGGAGGGACCTCAGGGGCATCTAGTCCAACCCCATCATTTTACAGATGAGGAAACCGAGGCTGAGGGACTTTCCCAAGATCGCGCAGGTAGTGATGATTAGTGCCGGAGGGGATTGTCCAGTGTATAAAAGTCTACCTCCCTGTGCCTTATTCCATTAAGGAAATTCACACTGTGAAGCTGGGCTTTAGACTTGTCTAAAGTCTGTGTCCTATCCAGGCAAGTGTCTGCATCCATCCCAACCCATCCTATCTATGGGTCTGGCGGTTCAGAACTGGGTTTACTATGCCCTGATACTGAGATCAGTAACATCTCATTCGAACACTAATGCTGCCCCTCTTGGCTTTACTTCTCTATGTGTTGCCATATCGCTTCTTTGGTATCATTTTAAATGTCCTGGGTCCACAGTATTTCCCATAAATTCTAATGTCCAAATAAGTCAATGAATGATGTTTGCAAATTAATGTAACATCATGTCACAGAGGTACAAGAAATGGGGGATATGATGACTATAGAGAAGCTTAGTGATTTACAAGAACAGATGCAAAAGGAAGAAACCAGAACCAGGAACATGAACAACACAGTAACTGTAACAACTCACATCAAAAGAGACAACAGAAGAAGATCTCCGTGTGAACTTACAGCACCAGATAAATACTAGCTATGCTTGCTATGATACAAATGGAAAGAAAAAAGAGAAACAGATTTCTGTGCAATTAAAATGATCAAGCTTGGCCCTAGAGTCTAAAAGCATAAAAGCTAGTGAGCTGAGGCTTAGCTCTGGAGTCATTCCCTCCATGATGCCTTTCCAGATGGCCACTTCCCCTTTGCATATACCTTCTATTTATATTTGGATATTGGAGAGTTCCAGGAGAACGTAAGCTCCTTGAAGGCAGGGACTATTTTTATTTTTGTCTTTTTAGCTCATTTGCTTAGTCTGGTGCCTACTACAAAGTAGCAACTGAAGAAATCCTTGTTGAACATACACACACACGTGCTTACATTTTAATAGATACAGACACAGAAGTACATACACCCACAAACACAGATGGTCCGATTTCCTTAAGAGCTATCATCCATACAAAAGTTCCCTTAGCATTTCTGGCTCAACCATCTCATCAACAACCTCAATGATGAACAGTATGTTGTCTTCTAGTTAAAGCTACGAATTCCTTGTGGCGTGTTAGCAAAATATGTATTAATGCATACATCAATTATATTTTAATATATGTATAATTAAATACATACATTTGATTCATACACGACAAATATTTGAACATAATTTGGGGTTATACATAATCATATATTTACACATTTTCTATAGACATAAAATATATGTTGCATGCATATTTATGTATTTTAAGAGCCACCACCCATGAAAAAGCACTCTTAGCATTTCTGGTCCAATGATCTCACCACAGTATTCATCAGGGGAGCGCTGCCCTGTTGTACAGAACACAGGCGTCCGTGGGTCCCCCACATTTCACAGAGAGTGTGATGAGGGCTGGCCATGGAGTCCCAGGACTTGTGTTCAGACCTTGGCTCTCTTACTTCTATCACCCCAGGCAAGTCTCTTGCCTCTGTTTCTTCATCTGTATGATGAGGAGAGGGGGTTACGATATTCATTCCAGCTTTTAGTCTATGATCTCACATGGCTAAGCCTGGACCTCCCTCCCTCTCTCTACACTCCCTATTTTGCTCCTAATTTGGAAGATAAAGTCAGTGAAAAATACATGGGAGAATGAATGAATGGATAAATGAATAAAACATTTATTAAGCCCTTACTATGTACAAAGCACTGTGCTAAGGCTGGGAATACAAAGAGAAAAGTCACAGTCCCTTCCCTCAAACAGCTTGCATTCTAATGGGGAGACAACACACACAGAAAGTTTTAAAGTCAGACGAAAAAGTGCCATGATGCTCAGGGAACAATGGTAAAGTGGCTATGGATGCCTCTTCCTTAATGTCACTATTTCTAGGGTTCTTGGGCTTGGTGTGTCCTGGGCTCTCTGCATTAGGGTCTAAGGGGAGCTCACAGTCAAAGTGCAGGGGTCAGTGGTCTCCCTTGTCTGGCACATGCTGCCTTTTCCTCTCTTTCTCCCCCAGAAAGGCCTGCTGCTTCAGCTGGGCTGGCCCGCCCAGCCTGTGGGAAGCAGCATGTCTGGCACATAGTAAGCTCTCAATAAATGTTGACTGACTGATTGTGAGTGAGGCGGGGCTAGCCGCTTCTCCCTAGGAGTTCCTCCCCTGGATGATGGCGGGCAGGGCCAGGCTGAGAGCAGGGTCTGGGAGGTGCTTTCCCTCTGGGAGGTGCTTTCCCTCTGGGTGGCGCTTTCACTCTTGGGGTTCCTAGGACTGCTATTTGTAGCAGCTGGTGGTGCTGAGGAAGGCCGGGCCCCTCTCCACTCCCTGATGGATGGCTCGGGTTTGGAGGGGTTGAGGCAACGCTGTTTCCAAGCTCAAGGTCCTGGGCTGTCCTCATCTGGCTCAGAACAGAATGAGAGCAGAAAGCTAATTCTAAAGAGAAGCTGTAGAATCTCAGTCAACACTCAGGAATCTGGCTTTACAAATAGCTTCTACTATGAGTTTCCATATAATCTATAGATGAGAGGACACTTGTAATTTGTCTCTTTGTCTGCTATCTCTGCCTTCTCCAGTCTATCCTTCATAATGATGTCAAAAGGACAGTCTTCCTACCCATCGGCAATGTCACTCCCCTGCTCAAAAACCTCCAATGGCTCCCTGTTGTCCCTAGGATGAAACAGAAGCTGACGCGTTCTCCCCCGCACACCCTCTATGCAAGCTGACCTTTATGCGCTCACTACGTATTATTCCCCATCACATACTCAATGATCAGTTAAACTGGTCTCCTTGCTCTGCCTTGTGGACCACGCTCCATCTCCCTTTGCTCTTCCTACTGAAACACGCTGCCCTCATCCGATGGGAAGTCCCAGGCAAAGTGCTTTGGATTTAGTACATCTAATAACTGTTTGCTGGCTTGAGTTGCAGTGAGTGGATCCTCTGTGGTGGCTTGACATAAAGACACGGACAGGCGCTACCCACTCTAGCCAAATCCAATCATGGGGTAACACGCCATCTCTAGGACAAAATGGTGGAAAGACCGGGTAAAAACCTGTCTGCAGAGGCACTGGGAGACGGTTCAGCACTGTGCAGGTGTAAGACTCTTGCATATTGGGCGGTAGGGTGCGGATCCACAATTTCCTCAGGGTTGGGAACTCATGATGTGGTACTTCTGGCCTTACGGTGACCGGCAATAAATTTAAGATGACACCTAGTGCTGGGCCCTTGATCTTCTGCTTACAAAGGTGAAGTAGGGCTTCCAGGTGGATTCCTTTCATAGAGACAAGGCAAAATACATGGAAAACAATAATCAACTCAGCACTGAGGAGACTGGCAGGCTAATTCTAACAAACAGAGGTCTGGTCAAGGCCCGGGGTTGGGTGACAGGGGTGGTCTTGCTCCCCATATCTCCCGCTCTCCATGTCCTACTGATTATTCATTAATATATGTGTGTGTGTGTGTGTGTGCGCGCGCGCGCGCGCGTGCGCAGATCCACACCTGGGGTGGAAACTCTCTCCTTCCACTTATGCAGATGGCTGACTCATCAGTAACTGACAGCCTTCAACAGTTGCCTTGGGCCCAGAGGGACTTGTTCAGGATCACACAGCTGATGGGCCTGCCTCCAAGGCTAGCCCCCCACTATAATACCATTCATCATGCAGTTGATGGCCTGTCCCCAAGTCTAGCTCTCAGCTTCAAGAGCATGGATCACACAGTTGACAGCCTGTCTTCAAGGCTAGCCCTCAGCTTCAAGACCACAGATCACAGCTGATGGCCTATCTCCAAGGCTAGCCCTCAGCTTCAAGACCATGGATCAAACACTTGATGGCCTGTCCCCAAGATCAGCCCTCAGCTTCAAGAGCATGGATCACACAGTTGACAGCCTCTCTCCAAGGCTAGCCCTCAGCTTCAAGACCATGGATCACAGTAGATGGCCTGTGTCCAAGGCTAGCCCTCTACTAAAATGTCACCACTGTTCCTGTAATGCCCCCTTTCCCCCATCTATCCTGTTCACTTTTTTTTTCTCCCAGAGCCATCATTTCAGTGATACAGGGAGCTCACAGTAAAGAAGCCCTTATGCCAGTACAGATGGGCACCTGCTCTACGGCTCAGTGTTAGAGTTCCCTGGCACACTTTGGGCTAAGGGCCTTGGCACATGTAAGAAGCAGCACGTGAACCCACACCTTTCTACCCTCCATCACCCTGACTTGCTTGTTGGTTTGGGCACCAAATTCAATGTGATTCAGGCCAATAGGCTCAAATACCATGAGTTCGGGAGTATGGGGTTTAGCAGGAAATGTCTCAGAGTGCTATGACAGACATCATTCGACTGGACGTGCTGCAGTCAAAACAGTTGGGTGATTAATAGATGGAGACAGTGCTTTCTGTTTCAGGAGAAATACAGTCAGAAGACAAATATTATTAATTACTGTGAATCTAATCTGCTCTTCTTGTCTTTCCCTTGCTTTAAAAAATCTCAGGTAAAACCATGCCCACTGGGGCCAGACACATTTTTCTTTTCTTTCTTTTTTTTTTTTTGGTGGGAGTCAGGATATTTGGCAGAGGCAGGGCCCAGAGTGCCCTATTATCTCTAAAACAGATTTTAACTTTCTCTGCAGTTTGAAGCGTCTCCATAGAAACGCCAGTAAGACAACTTAACAGAGATGGGATTTTTTAAACAGAGGTATTCGCCATACTCCTCCTCCTTTGGACAAGCTATTATTTTACAGATCGCATTTTTGCTGGGGGTGGGGGGAGCTTGTTTTGTGCAGGAGACAGAGGAGGGTTTGGGGGGCAGGGAGGAGGCTCACGGCCCTGGATCTTTAACCAGTTCCCCTGCGGCCCCCTCCCTTCTCTGTCATTCTGCCTCAGCTCCGGTACAAAGGGTGAGGCTCTAATTGAGCTGTCAGCATCTCCCACAATCCCATAAAGCGTGATTATGCACGGTGGGGTGAGTGACACACTTGTTATTGTGGCTCCCCTATTTGCTAAACCCGCCACCCCCCCCACAGGTCACCTCACCCACGCGACCTTCCTGTCATTAGTCCCGTCTATCCCTACCTCACCGCTGTGAAAATCACACAGGCCCCAGCTTCAAAGCCCCTCGCCAGGCCTGGCTTCGACCAGGAGCTAATCACCCGCAAATCCGGCTCAAATGCCAATAATTGGCTAAACTGCTCACCTCTCCAGAGCCCAGCAGTAATTTGGGATAATAAAGAGCAGAATTATTCAGCTAACTGCCCTGAAATGTATCCTTTGTGCTCGACACACTTCACATTTTAATAATGACGGACAGAGAATTTAATTTAACACAGCAATCACCGGATCACAGGAGGAAACAGGACAAGGACGAGACGAGTTTGGTGTGGGCTCGGGCAGCTGGTGGGTTTTTGCCAGCAAAGACAGAAATGTGGGCAACATCTCAGGCTGGAAGGGTTGAGCACTTTGGTCTAAGTGGAGCTGGCTTTGCCAACTCAGAACTCAGATCAGTTTCCATCAAAGAAAGTCTATCTTAAAAAACAAACCAAACCATGGAGCTCATCTGGCCTAGGAACTAACAAAAACGGGGGGTGGGAGAGGAGGAAGAATTATTGTTTTTCTGCCAGGGCTGACAGAAGCCTTCTTGATTTTTCTAGTTAATATTATCTCTTGACCGCCTCGTTTTTCTTTCCTTTCCCCCTGTCCCCTCCTGTCACAAGCTGCTCAGCACCGGAGATGACAATATCTACACTTAATGGCTGGACAGTGACATTGAGGCTGGATGCTCCTTGGTATTGACCATCACCCAGGGACTCCCAGAGGCCATTCAGTCATGCAAAGATGCTCCATCACTTTCTCTGCTGGCTGCCTACACTCTCAGGCCTTTCCAAATCTCCCTAGGGCCAACAATTAAAAACAAAACCAAGAAAAACTTCATGGTGGCCCGGAAATGGGTTCCGCTCGCAGGCAGCGTGACCACTCCGGGGCAGGTAAAGTCCTGCGCACTGGGCAGGGGGAGGATGAAGAGTAAAGGCACCTGGTGGCCAGAGGTGTCAAGAGAGAGTGGTCATGGACGCAGGGAGAAGCACTCTGATGTGACCCAGAGGCGTGATTCAACAATCACGGGATAGAAGGATGCTATTATCAAAGCACTGCCCAAACAGCGGAAGACTTTTAGTCTTCAGTAAAAAAAATCCTGGACTGTGGCCATGACTTAATATATTTGTGACGCCATGGATGCTGGTCAGTCCATCCTGTTTTCAATCAGGCAGCCAGCAGTTACTAAGAGCATGGCTGGTGCAGGGGATACAAAGGCAAAAATTAACCACCGACCTTAAGGAGTAAAGGTGTATTAGGGTAGTTAAGTGAAGGAATCACTGAATAAAAAGGGTAGGAAGGGGCCTCAACACTCCAACTCCAACACCCAGGAAAGGCACCATGGTTTTGTCAACCAACAACTCCTCTAAAAAAGGTTCTTAATTATGAGGGTGAAAAGAAAGTGAATAATTAAGCAAAAAAAACTCTCAAAAAACCACACCCTCAAAATGTAAATAACAATTAGGACAGTTCACCAGGCATTTATTTTAATAAGTGTTTTATATTTATTTTCAGTTTCATTAGAAACCACTGAAGGTGTTCATGTCCTCTAGCCTAGGGGTCCACAACCTTTCTTTTTTATTTTAATATTTTGATAACGTTTAATAGAATTGATTTCCTTTGTAATCCCCTTTTATCAAATGCCTGTACAAACATGATTTTGAGAAGGGGTCTCTAGACATCAGCAGGCTGCCTGCTTTAGGAATCCAGGACACACAAAGCATTAAGAACCCCTGCTCTAGATCTTTTAAGCCCCTGAGAATCGTGACTGCCACACTGTGTCACAATACCCAGCATACAACAGACACTTAATAAATGCCTGCTGATTGACTGACAGCTAGATGTGACACCAAAGGTCAACTGTCATTTGACATTTCAGGAAACCAAGGCCCAAAGAGATGAGGAGACTGGGCCAAGATTACCCACATAGAAAGCAGACGATGCAGGGTATGAGACTAAGCCTGCTGACTCTGAACTTTGCCTTCTTTCCTCCTCTACCACATTTATAATGAAGGAATGTGGGGTCTCTTCTAGATAGAACAGAAGCTCCTTGAAGTCAGGAATTGTTTTTAACAAAAAATGATGATCCTAGTATGGTGCCTAGTATTTAATTAAGGCCTATTGATTTGAACGTCAGAATAAGGACACCAGATACACGTCAAGATGTTCATATACGCTGGGCTCTGGGTGTATGAATGTGTGTACGTATGTCTGAATGTGTGTGAGAGTGCACATGCCTCAAGTAACTAAGTAAGTGAGCTCTAACTCAAGCAGAAATAGCAACACACAGTAAAAGATGACTTTCTGTGTGTAAAAATGTCACAAGCATTTTGCCCATGGGCAACCCTTTGTGGGTCACTAATAACATGGGGAAGTTGTTGGTTCTTGGCAAGAGTAAGTGTGAGCAGGGCCCTGGGAAGGTGGCCTTTGACCCTGTTGTATAGGAGGCACAAGGCCAGCCAGAACTACTTCCAATTGGGCAGGTGGAGAGCCCCCAGAATAATGACTGGCTACTTCCGCGCAGAGCCAAGTAGTGAGGATGATGGCGTCGATGTCTAAGAACAGGGCCGTCTCTGATTGTTTCCCTTGTGTGCAAAAGGAAAAAAAAAGGAAGAAAAAAAAGACTGCTGCTTCTTGACCATTTAGATCAGGATGTGGAATTAATTAATGATCTGATAGGAAATCTTAACGTAAATGCAGTTAAAATCAAACGTCAGATAGAAAGGACAAAATATTAATTAAAATGATGTCACTGATCTATTCCAATTTAAAAGGCAAATACTTTCAATACAAGAGCTACTTACAATTATACATAAGCATATATGTGCATACATACGTGTGTGTGTATATATGTGTATGTATGTATATATACGTGTGTGCTATATATAGAGAGAGAGACAGAGAGACAGAGAGACAGACAGACACAGGAATAGGAAGAAAGGCAGAAAAACTGTTGTGGATAGAGAATTGGCCCTGGAGTCACAGAGAAGCAGGTTCTGATCCTGCCTGTGACCCAACCTGTCTGTGTGACCCTGGGTAAGACACCAAGCCTCTTCTTCCCTCAGGCAATGCTCCAGAACTCTAAATTGCAGAAGAAGGACTGACCACTGGTCGACATCCCCAAAGCTGGGCCCCACACCCCTGCACTCTCCTTCCCTGACTCCTCTGAAATTGCTCTCTCCATGGTAACCAATCAAGCTCTTCATGGTCAAATCCAATGGCCTTTTCCCAAATACATATTGAACTTTCTATAATATTTCACAGACTCAGAAATGGAAGCGACCTCGGAGTCCACCTCACTTGCCTAGGCCAGACCTGGCCCAGCATCCCCTCTATGACATCCCTGAGAAGCAGGCAATCAACCTCCTGTAAGGGGGCAGAACATTTTACACTTATTGGCTGTATGACCCTGGACATGTCACTTCAACCCTCTGTGCCTCAGTTTCCTCATACTGAAAATGAAGTGGTTGGCCTTACTGAGGTGGTGATAACAAGAGGACAGAGATGTGCCACCATGGGAAAAGAAAATGTTCTAAACCTTCTGGACAGCTTTTCCTTTCCTCCCCACCACCATGCCCCCCCAAACTCTGTAGAAGACAATCAGGTAAATTATAGGCCATGATGTAAATGCTCAGATCCTGAGCATGTTACTGGGTAAAGATGAATATAAGATTCCTTGATAACAGATATATTAATTTCATAACTACTACCATCTAGAGAGTTGGCTAAGTGGCAATTTGCAACCTACAGAATGGGGAAGGAACATAAGCATTGGGTAGGTCACAAATCTGCGGATTTCTAGAGCATTCTAATGGATGGGAAATACTTTCTGGCCAATATTTCATGGAATCTTCATAAAAACCCTATGAAGGAAGAACTAGGGATACTCTCGGGAACCCCTATCGCCAGCACTCAGTTAACAGATGACACTGAAGATCAGAAACTTAGGTCACTGGCCCAAGGTTTCATGACATGGAGGTGTAGGAAGTGGCATTCAAGGCTCCTTTTACTAACGCGCACACACACACACACACACACACACACACACACACACACACACACCCTCCCTCCCTACCTTACTGAATAGAGATCAAGGCAGTTAAATATCCATCAAAGTAAATGTCTCTCTCTCCAAATAAGCAATCATCTCATTAACCTTTTCTGATATAGAATTCCTACAAGGATCCTAAGGTCTACAGGTGAAAGCATCCTTAGGGATTCCCAAGTCCAACTCCTCTCTTAAGTCATGGCTGTGGAAAGTGAGGATGCAAAGAGGGTAAGTCCCCCAAATCATAAGCAGCAATACTAGGACTTGAACCTAGAACCAGGATTTCAAATTCAGTTCATTTTCCACTATGTGGTGGCTAGGTGGTGCAGTGGATAGAATGCTGGGCCAGGAGTCAAGAGGACCTGAGTTCAAATCCAGCCTCGGACATGTATTAGCTCTGGGACACTGGACAAGTCACTTAACCATTTGCCTCAGTTTCCTTATCTGTAAAATGAGCTGGAGAATGAAATGCAAACCAGTATCTTTGGCAAGAAAACCTCAAATGGGGTCATGAAGAGTTAGATGCAACTGAAAACAATTAAACAACCACCTTCCACCATACTACGGGGAATTTCTTTTTTTTTTAATTTGTTATTTATTTATTTAATATTTTTAGTTTTCAGCATTAATTTTCACAAGAGTTTGAATTACAAATTTTCTCCCCAATTCTACCCTCCCCCCACTCTAAGATGGCATATACTCTGATTGCCCCATTCCCCAGTCAACTGCCCCTTCTGTCACCCCACTCCCCGCCAACCCCTTTTCCCTTACTTTCTTGTAGAGTAAGATAGATTTTTATGCCCCATTGCCTTTATATCTTACTTCCTAGCTGCATGCAAAAACCTTTTTTTTTAACATCTGCTTTTAAAACTTTGAGTTCCAAATTCTCTCCCTCTTCCCTTCCCACCAATCCTCCCTAAGAAGGCAAGCAATTCAACATAGGCCACATGTGTATCATTATGCAAAACACTTCTACAATACTCATGTTGTAAAACACTAACTATATTTTGCTCCTTCCTATCCTATCCCCCTTTATCCAATTTTCTCCCTTGACCCTGTCCCTTCCCAAAAGTGTTTGCTTTTGATTACTTCCTCCCCCATCTGCCCTCCTTTCTATCATCCCCCACTTTTTTATCACCTTCCTCCTTCTTTCTTGTGGGGTAAGATACCCAATTGAGTGTGTATGGTATTCCCTCCTCAGGTCAAATCCGATGAGAGTAAGATTTACTCATTCCTCCTCACCAGCCCCCTCTTCCTTTCCTACAGAACCACTTTTTCTTGCCACTTTTATGCAAGATAATTTACCCCATTCTATCTCTCCCTTTCTCCCTCTCTCAATATATTCCTCTCTTATCCCTTAATTTGATTTTATTTTTTTTTAGATATCATCCCTTCATATTCAACGCACACACACACACATCCATATACATATATATACATATATATATATATACATACACACACACACACACACATATACACATATATGTATTCCCTTCAGCTACCCTAATACTGAGGTCTCATGAATTACACACATCATCTTTCCATGTAGGAGTGTAAACAAAACAGTTCGACTTTAGTAAGTCCCTTATGATTTCTCTTTCTTGATTGCCTTTTCATGCTTCTCTTGATTCTTGTGTTTGAAAGTCAAATTTTCTATTCAGCTCTGCTCTTTTCACTGAGAAAGCTTGAAAGTCCTCTATTTTATTGAAAATCTATATTTTGCCTTGGAGCATGATACTCAGTTTTGCTGGGTAGGTGATTCTGGGTTTTAATCCTAGCTCCATTGACCTCCAGAATATCATATTCCAAGCTCTTCGATCCCTTAATGTAGAAGCTGCTAGACCTTCGGTTATTCTGATTGGGTTCCACAGTACTCAAATTGTTTCTTTCTGGCTACTTGCAGTACTTTCTCCTTGATCTGGGAGCTCGGGAATTTGGCAACAATATTCCTAGGAGTTTCCTTTTTGGGATCTTTTTCAGGAGGTGACCTGTGGATTCTTTCAATTTCTATTTTACCCTCTGGCTCTAGAATATCAGGGCAGTTCTCCTTGATAATTTCTTGAAAGATGATATCTAGGCTCTTTATTTGATCATGGCTTTCAGGTAGTCCAATAATTTTTCAATTATCTCTCCTGGATCTATTTTCCAGGTCAGTGGTTTTTCCAATGAGATATTTTACACTGTCTTCCATTTTTCATTCCTTTGGTTCTGTTTTATAATATCTTGATTTCTCATCAAGTCACTAGCTTCCACGTGCTCCAGTCTAATTTTTAAGGTAGTATTTTCTTCAGTGGTCTTTTGGACTTCCTTTTCCATTTGGCTAATTCTGCCTTTCAAGGCATTCTTCTCCTCATTGGCTTTTTGGAACTCTTTTGCCACTTGAGTTAGTCTATTTTTAAGGTGTTATTTTCTTCAATATTTTTTGGGGTCTCCTTTAGCAAGTCATGGAGTTGTTTTTCATGATTTTCTTGCATCACTCTCTCTTCCCAATTTTTCCTCTACTTCTCTAACTTGCTTTTCCAAATCCTTTTTGAGCTCTTCCATGGCCTGAGACCAGTTCATGTTTTTCTTGGAGGCTTTTGATGTAGGCTCTTTGACTTTGTTGACTTCTTCTGGCTGTATGTTTTGGTCTTCTTTGTTACCAAAGAAAGATTTCAAAGTCTGAGTCTGAATTTGAGTTCGTTTTCACTGCCTGGCCATGTTCACAGACCACTACTTGACCCTTGAGTTTTTCATCGGGGTATGACTGCTTGTAGAGAGTACTTTGTTCCAAGCTTGAGGGGTTGTGCTGTTGTTTTCAGGGCTATTTCTACACAGCAAGCTCTGCCACACCAGCGCTTCTCCTCCCCCAAGAACCGCCAACCCGAACCGGCCTCAGATCTTAAGCAGGCTCTGCACTCCTGCTCTGATCTGCCACTTAATTCCTCCTACCAGGTGGGCATGGGGCTGGAAGCAACTGGAGCTGTAGTTCTGTCCTCAGAGCTGCACCACCTCCACTGCCCCTGGGGTGGTGGCTGAACTGTGAACTCCTTTCACTCCCCACAGCTTTTCCCACTAACCTTCTCTGTTGTCTTTGGTGTTTGTGGGTTGATTAGTCTGGTACCTGCCACAGCTCACTGATGCAGGGTGCTAGGGCCTGTTCCACCCGGCTTCCAGCCTGGTTGGTCCGGGCACAGCCCATGCTGGGCTCTGGTCCCCTATGCGTCCAGCTCCGTGGGATAGACCTTACAGGCTGTCCTGGGCTGGAGCCCTGCTTCCCTCTGCTATTCCGTGGTTTCTGCAGCTCTAGAATTTGTTCAGAGCCATTTTTATAGGTTTTTGGAGGGACCTGGGGGGGGAGGGCTTACACAAGTCCCTGTTTTCTAGCTGCCATCTTGGCTCTGCCCCCACGGGGAATTTCTACATTCCAGTAGAACTATCGTTCTTTTGTCATTATATCCCTACTGCCTGGCTCACAGTAGGTGCATTTATTAAAAACACCGACTGATTGCTGGGAATCGTCCCTGGCATACTCCATGTCACAGAGTTGGAAGGCTTAGATCATTAAGGCCAGATTGTTTGAGAGGGTTTTCTTCCCATAAGATATCTCAATCTAATCATTAATGTTTTTCTATCTACTCCTACAAAATGCCAGTGTTGCTCTCATCCTAAAATAAAACCAACCCCCCCCCCAAAAAAAAGAAAAGCCCACTTGATCTGCTTTGTCTCATCCTACATTTCTCCCTTTCTTGGCTAAATTCGTTAAGAAAGCTGTCTAGACTTGGTGCATCCATTTCTTCTTTCACTCTCTCCTGATCCCCTGGCGATTCGGCTTCCAGTCTCACTATTTAACTGAAACTGCTCATCCCAAAGTCACCATCATTTCAAGAACCAAATAGGAGGCCCCTCTCCTCAGTCCTCATCCTTCTTGACCTTTCTTCAGGCTTGACACCGTCGATCGCCGTCTCTTCTTGGATCCTCTCTCCTCTCCACGACTCTACTCCGTCCTGATACTTCTCCCACCTGCTGCACCACGCCTCAGTCCTCATCAGATCTTCATCAGGTCATGCTCATGATCACATGTGTCTCTAAATCTCTGTCCTGGACCTCTTCTCTTCTTCCTACAAACACTCTTGCTGATGATTCCATTAACTGCCAGAGATCAAGTTTCTATGCAGATGGTTTCTCCAATCTTCATACCCAGACCCATCACAAAATGGATGTCTTCTAGGCATCTCAATGAACATGTCCGAAACAGAACTCATCATCACGCCGCCATCCCTTCCCAACTCCCCAGTTACTTTTGAGGGTACCACCATTATCCCAGTCATCTCAATGTCATCCTTACCCCACATATACAATCTTCTAGGAAATCTTATTATTTCTACAATCATAACATCCACTGTGTCCATTCTGTCCAATCTCACAGACTTCACCCAGGTTCACCTCACCTTGTACCTGGAGTAGTGGAGTGGGTGGTCTCCTGTTCCCCAGACCACTCCACTCCAATCCACCCTCTACTCACCTTCCAAAGGGATTTTCCTATGTGCTGTTCTTACTGTATCAGCCCAATGCTCCATAAACTCTAGTGGCTCCCTATCACCTCTTCCCCTATTACGCTCTCCCCTCAGGTCAGCCTCTTAGTTTCTATGGCTTCCTTCAACACCAGTTCAAATAAGGCCTTTCTCAATTTCCCCACCCTGCCCTGAGATTGGGATTACCTTGCAACATATTCTCATTCTCTCTCCCTCTCCCTCTCTCTCACTGTGTGTGTGTGTGTGTGTGTGTGTGTGTGTGTGTGTGTGCGTGCACGCACGACAAGTCCACAAGCATTTACTGAATATCTAATATGTAGCAGGTTGTTTGAATATTGTCTCCGTGATTGGAATGTAAACTCTTTGAGAATAATGTCTCCATTGTTTAGCACAGTGAATGGCACATAGTAGGTACTTAATGCAACCTTCTTGACTGACATGGATCTGTAAAGTTATACTGCTACAATTGTATTAAAATTGAACGAGCGCCTCTAGATAATACTAAAAATCAGAAAAGACGATTGGAAAATGGAATCCCACTGAGAACCAACATACCAAAGTAGGAAAACTGAATAGTGTCACCAAAGTAGGAACACCGAAGAGTGTCACCAAACTCTCAACTGGCTACACCCATATTATAGGCAATGCTGAAGGGGCATCACCAAAGCAGTTTGAGCCGCCACATTTAAAAAACAAAAAACAAAAGTACTACCATTGTAAAGCTATCCAAGCCCATGGCTAATCAGGGCAATTTAATGAAGGGACATGGCAAATATCGTGTCAGCACGTTAAAAATGGTTCTGTTGTTTCAACAGAAGAATCACTTAAGTGTACAATCAGTACAAAGCATTGTATTTCATGCCCCATTTCCTGTAACATATTAGAGGCTTCAGTCATCAAGGAACAACCGTCTCTGGGTTGGGCTCAAATAGGGGGTGAGATAACGGAGCTTGTTGGCAGACAGTGGCCTCTACGTTTTTATTATTGTGGGTTTACAATCTTGCCAATGGAAGTTAAGTTATTTCAGCTACATTTGAGCAAATCCTGACTGAAAAAAATCCAAGCACAGCCACAAACAATCCACTTTCATTTCAGGGATCCATTGTGATTTGTCTTTATTTTAATTGAAAAAGAAGATGGCTTTTGACAAAGATAGGGGAAAAAAAAGAATTTCCCTGAACTTCATATTACCAAGCCACTATTTTCCAGTGATGCGAGTCACAATTTTTTAAAAAATGTAATCTTAAGCTATTAGAAACAAATTTCTCACTAGAAGGAAGCCAGGCTTACATTAATTGCAATGACTCCTGTTGGTCTTAAAGAACACATGGCAGCATCGCAGATTAGACTTTGGGCCAGAAAAAACTAAGAGACTGTCTCTACCATCCAGATGAGTAAGCTGAAGGTTCAGAGAGATCATGCGTCACCAAGGCCACACAGCCAGTAAGTGTCAGAGAAGGGATTCAAACTCAGGATTTCTCAGCTTTCACTGAGATCCTCTTCTCTACTAAGTCATGAATGTTAGACCTGGACTTTGCTCCTATCCCAGCCTGTCCCTTCTTTCAAAGAGGGGTGAGGGGCTTGGAATATTACATATGCTGTTAGCTCCACTAGGATCACAGAGTTAGCCTGGAGAGGACCTTACAATCCAGCTCATTTTGCAGTTTACTTAAAAGTTTGGTGCTGGAACCATCCAACAAAGGATGATTCACTGGCCATGGTGGAAATGAATGGTGTAAGCAAAGTAGCCCACAAGGGTTACCCACAACCTTTGGTCAAACACTATGAGCAGGGCTAGTATCACACTTTTAAGATACAAAGACATCCTTAATTTTTTTTTGACAAATGAGAAAATAACAGCTTTTGGAGGAATGTCCTTTGTAATTGGTTTTCTTTGGATGCTTGTCAGGATGTGTATGTTGGGTCAAAACATGACAATTCATTATTTTTAAAAGAATAAATTAATGAAATTTAAAAACAGTAAATAATGATGAGTGATGTAAAATCTCAAGTGGTTTTCAGAATTATGCAGAAATTAGAAATATGAACTGAGAAAGAAGGAATGTTTCCTGTCCTTTATTGTCCTATGGGAACAAATAACTGTTTAAGCATTAAAACCAGAAGAAAACTTGTATCGTTATACCTATGGCATTATCATACCAGCTCACTCCTTTAAGGGGGGGGTGTCCCCTCTCCCCACTTAAAAAGGAATTAAATCGTATGCTTTGATGCCATCATCAATGGGTTTTTAGGTCTCACTCTCACAGAAGTCATTCATTGGTAAAAGGAGAAATAGAAAAAAATTATGGCTCAGTTCTCAATAGCCACATAATACACAGAAATATACCTCAAAAACTGCTCTGACTTCTCATTTCACAATGACACATTAGTGACACATTAGCACTTTGTAACCAAAGGCCATGATAACCTCAAGAAACTCAGCATCTGGCCACCACCCAAGGTAGGATAAGCTTGGGGTTGGGGCGAGGGGAATCCTGGGAACAGAATCATAAAAACCCAAAGCAAAAATAAAACACAAAAAATTGGGTCAGATGGCACCTTGAAGATTATCTTATCCAACCCCTTATAAATGAATAACTTCCAGTCTAGTTGTTATTCAAGAGACATTTATATTCTGAGACATTGATCCATTTATCAAACAGAGGTGAAAAGAGACTGAACTTTTCTCTCTCAAAGGTCCACTAAAGACCAGGGAATTTAGTGGGGCCATGACAAAAGCAAACACAGTCACCATCTACATATCCTACCCCAAATGACAGCATTTCCCATCAATAGTCCAGAATTCGTCCACCAAAGATTTTTTAAAAATGTTGAAATGTGTCCAAGAAGAAAAAAAAAATCCATTTGGGGAAAACTGTCACGGCACTTGGGAAAAGAGCAAATCCTGCCAAGCTTCTCGTCACCACTGTGCCAAGTCACATTGACCAGAAAACAGGGTGAGAAATGGGATTCTCTGCGGTCCCTTCCAGCTCAAGAGCTAGGAGCCTCTGACCATCATCAATCTCTTTTCTTGGAGCCGGGGAATAAAAGCACAAAACTACAATATAATAAAGTTAATTTGTTATTCTTTTCCAAAAGCCAGTGGAGCTCCAAAGAACCCTGATTTTTCCCCCGTTAAGCTGTTTTCTTCTTTGGAAAAGTTTGGGAACACAGAGACCAGACTTCTGGGTTTTATGGCAATGGCATGCACTGAGGAAGTGAACGGAAGGACTCTCAAATGAGTTCAGAACATGGGGTCTGGGATTTATAAGCAACTTACCACATCTCCATCGCTTCTAAAACTTCACATGGGTGAGGTGCTCGTTTTCTATGACACACACAGACGCATGCACACATACATACACGTGTGTGCGCACACACATACACACTTGCAGAAGCAAGGTGCCCAGAGTACAGCTAATGGGATTTGATGCTGGCTTTAATTTTAATGAAGAAAGTTGCCAGTAGCAACAAAGCTGTCAGCGGCGGCCAAGCGCCATTAATAAAGACCGAGACAACATTAGTGGCACGGCATCAGTACAAAAGGTCCCCCCCGCTTCCCGCTGCGCCAAATTGCCTGCCCAATTTTTCTTAAGTGTCCATACTATTTAGAAGACAATTTATTAATTTTTGCCATTCATTGTCAGTTGACAGGCCATCATTTTGCATCCTGAATTTGAGCTGGAAACTAATTGAAAAGCCTGGCAGTATTTATGAGGGGTATTATTTGTCAATTACTAGAGGATCCTGGGTCCCTCCAACTTGGATGATCCCCATTCTCTGGCATGTCAGACTTCTTTACTTGGGCATTTAAACAAAAGTAATCCTTTTCCCAAATCTTCAAGCGTAACTTGGGTACAGGGAGACATCAGCCATCTTCCATATTGCCTGAGTTCATTGTGGTTTCTAAGGGAAAAGACACCAAGAGACTCTATTGGTAACATAAGTGGGGGCAGAAATCATAAATCACGGGAAAATAGTTCAGATTCATTACACTTTGCTATCTCTTGCCCATAAACACTTTAGGCAAAGATATTTATTTTCTAAATTCCAGTGCTGATTGAGTCTTTGTACACGATACAACAACCTGGACAATTTCCATCAGATACAGCGTTAACGCGCTTGGTCTATGAATCGCCACTGGGCCTAAAGATTTCGGCTTCCATTACTTTGCTTTAGAAAAGATAAAGGGGGCTTCTCTTGACTGAAACGCGCCTGATCAATCATTCAAAAGTGTTCTGGGCTTTGCAATAAATATGTTTGATGGATGGAAGACTTTGAAAAAGGAAACCACACATTCTTCCTGCTGAAAGCACTGCCTTGCGAAGTTTTTAACAAAATCCCTCACAGTGACCCAAGAGTTTAGCATCAAATAGGGATCTCCATTCTTCCCCCTAGACAAATAAAAATGATCACATTTCCAAGTGTGCACGCTCAAGGTCGGCTTCCTTTTTGCAGCCCTGGAGAAAGCAGGATGAATGAATGTCAATTCCTCGAGGGAGGAGACCCTTTGCTTTTGTCCGCGTAACAGCATCACTGCTCACATTCCGGGCACTTGATAGGCACTTGTTGATGGGGACTGCCATCTATATATCAAATTATTTTCTAAGTTCTTGGAAAGAGAAAGAATTGAGTCTTGGGGAAAATGTCTTACAAACCTACAAAACTAATAATCCTTTAGTAGGAAATACTATGCAAGCAGAGTCCCTGATTGACTGCCCCAGTCTGGGACAAAAGGAGAAAATGCTCTGAAATAACACTAGGTTCTCAGGGAGCCAGAGGACCTGGGTTCAAGTCCTACCTGGGAGGCTTACTATGTGACCTTTGGCAAGTCTCCACATTTCTGGGTCTCAGTTTCCTTATTTGCAAAAAAAACAAGAAAAAACAACAAAAAAAAAGCAAGTTGGACTCCAAGGCCTCTCAGGCTCCTTTCAGCTCAAAAGCCACATTCATCTGCTGTAAGACCAGAGAGGAAGACTTCTTGTCCCCTCACTTCCCTGAAGCCAGGTGGAGTCCTAGCTCCATGCTGTACAGAGCCCAGGCACAGGGCTCAGTGGTGCTGACCTGAAGAATGTCAAATGGTCATTCAATCAGTTTCTGCTTTGCTACTGTCACTGAGGAGAACACCATGCTGTCTCCAGGGAGCCCATCATGCTTCTGGCCCAGTCACACGAGTGAGACCTCTCTGCTGACCTAGAGCCAGGGTCCACCTCTCTGGTCCACTGCCCCCTCTGGGCCTCCTACATCTCCGCCCTGCAGCTGCCTGAAGGCAGCTCCCTGACACCCCCATTTCTCCCTAGTCTTCACTTGTTCAGAATATTCTCATGTTCTTTCCCACAAGGATTTGCGTTAAAAGTAGCAGAAACATGCTAAATCTATAATCGAAGGTTCGGGGTTCAGATCTTACTAATCAAGTTTCCTTCTTTCCAATGAGGAGGTTAGATGAGATCACCTTCCAGCACCAGGGGGTGCAGTGCAGAGCAGGCAAGAGATAGAGTCAGGAAGACCTGCGTTCAAATCCTGATCCAGACACGTAGTAGCTGTGTGACCCTGGGCAAGTCACTTAACCTCTGCCTCAGTTTACCCATCTGTCGAATGGGGATAGTAGTAGCGCCTAGCTCCCAGGGTCCTCAGGAGGATAAAGCGAGATATCTGTAAAGGGCTTACTTAGCAAAACTTAAAGATGTTCCATCTCTCGATTCCAGGTCTCTCCTCTCGCTGTCCCTCACCTCCAGAACACTCTCCCTCCTCATCACCTATTGGGCCCTCAACTCAAATTCCACCTTCCCCAATTCCCCTCCCTTCTGGTGCCTTCCTTTTCGTGATTATTTCCTATTTGGCCTCTACAGAGCTTGTCTGCACACAGCTGTCTGCATGTCGTCTCCCCGTTAGATTGAGAGCTCCTGGAGGGCAGGGACTAGAATCTGCCTCTTTTTGTATCCCTAGCTCTGAGCATAGTGCCTGGCACACAGTAGGTGCTTAAAAACTGTTGATTCACTGATTATATCAATGCTAGGGACTTAATTATCTAAGATCCCATGATTCATTAGAGTGGCCAGAACAGAGAGGAGTTTGGAAGGACAGCTTTAGAAGTAAGGTCCAGAATTTTTTACGTGGTTTAAAAGAAAAGTGAGAAAGAAAACAAGCTGGGCGTGAGGGAGATGCATGTTTTCATACATAATTTTTTTTATATTTTCTTTATATATGGAATTATTTAAGTTTGGAATGACAGAAGATTAAAAAAAGGAAATTTAAAAGTGGGGCCTAGACTGATGGCCACTGAGGTCCCTTTTGGCTCTTGAGCTAGAATATTATGGTCCTTATTCACATACAGGAGGAATACTTACTAACCAACCAAAAGACATGTATTAAGTGCCTACATGTGCTAGACACTGTGCTACATTATGTCAAGCCCATATCAAGCACCTACTATGTGTCAAGAACCATGTCAGGTTCTGAGCAAAGACCAAAATGAAAACAGTGCCTGACATCATGGAGTTGACCTTATATCAGGAAAAGTAACATACATATGTAGAAATATATATGTGCATATGTGTATGTGTATGTGTGTGTGTGTGTACTTATATATACTACATGCATACATAGAGACAGATAGACAGGTAGGTAGATAGCCAGGCTATTTCAGGAGGGTGGTACTATGTGCCCAGCACTGTGTTGGGACTGGGGATAGAAATCCCAAAGTGAAACATTCCCTTCCCTCAGGGAGTTTACACTGAGCCAAATCCTGGGAAACCACCGAGGGCAAGAGGAAGCCACGGGGCACATTAATAGCGGAAACATGGAGTCTCTTGCCGAGTGAGACTGATCTGAATGAAAGGAGCGTCCGCTGACTCACGACCTTGTCGCCAATACATGGTTATATCAGTGGAAGTTGCAGAAAGGCACGCTTAGGTGTGATGGGAGATCAGATACTCAAGACTACGCTATGAGGATTTCGCTGTTGATGAAATCGGTGATGAGAAGAGAAGACTCGTGAACACCATGACAGTTTCCAAAGGGATGAAGAGTTATCATGTGGTAGAGAAATCTGCTTTTCCTTCTCGGCTGCAGAAGGCAAGGCGAGGACCAAATTTAGGCTCTAGGTGATGAAAAACTCCTACCCACGAGAGAGAGCTGTCCGAAAGCAGACCGAGCTGCCTTGGGAGGCAGCTCCACATTCAAGGTCTTCCAACAGATGGTCACTTCTCAAGGGGGTCTAAAGGGGCTTATGGTCAGATATGGGCTGGCCAAGATGGCCTCAGGGGTTCCTTCCAGCTCGGGGATTCTATGATGCGTAACATCACCGCAATGTTGAAGATTAAACACAGGGCATTATGAAGCAATATTAGCATGTTAGATGCTCTAATTATGTTGGGCTTGCATGGAAATGTTTAACAAATGATTTTTAAATGTCTTTCATATTAGTGGTAACTTTCCTAAAAAATCAAAACAAGCATTTAGCAGCTAGCCTCTGATGATGGATGGCACTATTATGGCTGACTTACATTTCCACACAGTCCCCTCAATCCACAGGAAACAAAATACAGTCAGAGCAAAGCAAGAGAAATGTGAGTCTCTGTTTGCCCTGAGGACTGGGCACGGGGCAAGGAAACAGAAGACACGTTCTGAGACTGGTGGTGTTCCACACAGAGCTTTGGCTGACAATTGCAGTTTTTTCTTGGTTTGCTAGGTCCTATAATGAATTTATCAGGAATTCCAAGCAAGTTAAGTTATAACGCCTGACCCGAGGTGTTCAGGAAGCCCAAAGAACAAAGCCAGGAGAGCGTAATCTACTAGAAGGCAATGCCCACTGGCAGTGTCTTTGGCAATGAGAAGCCCTTGGTAAAGGTTTGGTAGACTGAAAGACCACTAATCCATGAATGTCAGAGCTTTCTACCCCCCATTGCTAAGAGGAAAATACAGATTCTGCTCTCTGGCATGTAAAGTCCTATATATCTTGGATCTAGCCTATCTTTCCTGACTGATTTCATTTTATTCCTTTCCATGCACTGTGTGTTCCAGTCAAATAGATGCCTCAGTGTCTCCCATCTCTTGCCTCCACGCTATTGCTCAGGCTGTACCCCATGCCAGGAATGCTCTCTCTCCTTACTTCTGCCTCTTGGGAGTCCCTAGACACAAAGCTCAGTGCAGGTACTGTCTCATTTAAGAGTCTGTCTGGATTCCCTTCCCCCAATCAACATCTTTTATATTTAGTTGCGGGTATCACTGAAATCACAGCTATCTCTGCCCAGTTTTGACAGCAGGAGCAGGTCCTTGCCCCCTCCACTCTATCTTCCGTGGTTTTGGTATGGTACAGAGAAGTCTGGATTGGCGCCCAAGGACCTAAGTTTTGCTCCTGCAACCACTGACCAATCACCGGACCTCTAGGCTTGAATTTGCAAAGGCAGTAAGTGATGGGGCTGGATTGGATGGCCTCTGGGGCCCCTGATAGCTTCAGAGCCGGTGCAGCAGAGGCAGCGGCAACACCCTCAGCTTCCTCAGTCCAGCTCACATTTCATAGAGACTCTAAGGGTAACAAAGTACTTAGCAGGTGTTCAGTTGCCTGAGCCTCACAATCACTTTGGGAAGCAGGGTCTATCAGTGTCCTCACTTTACAAATGAGGAAACCAAGGCTGTGAGATAGGAAGTGACTTGCCCAGGGTCACACAGCTGGGAAGTATCTAAGAAAGATTTTGAACTGGAGTGTTTACAACTCCTGGTCCAAAACTCTACCAACTTCTATCCCCTCCAGGGACCTTAAAGAATGTCTATTGGACTAGATTGATTTGAAAGACACAAAAAGCTGCCCTCCGGACAGGGGTCCAGGATTCCCCAGGGGTCCAGTGACGATGCCCCCTGTGCAGACAGCTCTCAGAGGAGGAGCCTCCTCCATGCTCCATTCACGAAATGTGTTCTCCTTTGACTGCTTCTCCAGAATATGAGATGTCCTCAGTGTTATGTCATTTTCCAGTTTCACTTTTCAGACTCTCCATGACCCCTTTTCTTGGCAGCGATACTGAAATGATTTGGCATCTCCTTCTCCAGGTCATTTTACAGATGAGGAAACTGAGGCAAACAGGGTGAAGCGACTTGCCCAAGGTCACATAGCTAGTCGTGTCTGAGGCCAGATTTGAACTCAGGTCTTCTGCCTCCAGGGCCAGCATTCTATCCACTGCACCATCAGCTGCCCCTAGAAGATGAGATATCTCAACACTGTGTTAAGCTCATTCCACTTGGCATCTTCTCCTCACCAAATTTCCACCAGAGGGATGCCCCTTGTAGGATAAGCCCATCACCTCTATCTCATCATCAGCCTTGACTGACACCACCTGCCTTAGTCTTCTCTTCCCCCTAATTGGAGGGCAGAATCCTAAAGTCCTCCCATGCCTTCCTTTACAGGGGGCAGGACTTGGGTTCTCAGCTCACCCCCCTCAGCACCTGCTGCTCTGTCTGATTTCAATTCCAAGGAACAAGATGCCCCCTCATCCATTATTCCAGTCTTCCCTGCCCCCAACACTCCCCTGCCACTGTGCTGCTTCTTTTTCTGTGTCATCGCCCTCCTTTAGATGGGAAGCTCCTTGAAGGAAGGGGCTGTATTTTTTTTTAAATTAATTGTATCCTCAGTACTTAGCACAGTGCCTGGCACATAGTAGGTGCTTAATAAATGTTCATTGGATTGGAATTACTTACTAATGATTGAGAGACGGAAAGAGCAATGGATTGATTAGGAGTCAGAGGACTGATGCTGGAACTCTACAATTAGCTGAGTGACTGTGGACAAGTCACTTCTCTTTCAGCCTCTATTACCCCATCTAGAAAATGAAGGGGTTGACCTCAAGGACCACTGAATGGTCAGCCTGCTGGTGCTAACATTCCACAGCCCCACATGAAGCCACTTTTATAGAAATGGCCTCTAGGATTATCTCTGACCTGGACTTAGTAGCCAATTCATTGCAGACTGTCTGCCCTTGCAAAGTATAAGCTCCTGGAAGGCAGGGATCACTCCATTTAAATCTTGACCTTCTCAGATTTAGTGCAGTGCTGGGCATAGAGGAAGCACCTCCTCAACGTTTGTTGATTGATTAGTGAACGTATTCGTGTAAAGCATCCACGTAGTCCAAGGAGGAGGACAGGGCAGAAGAAAGCCCCCTGGGCCCAGAATCCAAAGATGAGAGGTTGGGTCCAGGCTCAGTGGCTCTGGGCAGGTCCCTTTAGCACCCTCACTCTGGGTTTTCTCATCTGTAAAATGACAAAGCTGGAGGCGCTGACTTCTCCGGTCCCATTTACCTCCAAATACTAAATGTCCTGCATGCCTCTAGACCAACTTTGGTGAGCGCCACCTGCACCTAGACTGGTGTCGAGGAATTAACTGTTTGCTATTTCAGCTCCAAGAGCTGCAGCCTAGGAAATCCTATCTTCTGGTTCATCTAGTCTTTCTGGGGGCCTGCTCGCCCATCCTCCCGGCTGCCCAAGGTGACAGTGACAGTTGCTTGAGGTAGTTTCTAACAACACACTTTTCCGGCTTTGAGTTTCTTGTTATCCTACTCATTGGAAAAAAGAGCTAGTTTACTCCATAAATTAAAATACATTTCCTGTCCTTATCACACCTCCCTGGCTAAATGAGATTCAATAATATATTGCTCTGATTAAACTTTCATTAATGTTGAAAAGCATTACACAGACATAATGTCTGATTTAAGTTATTGGCATCTGATTCGCAAAGGCATGTAGCCAAAGGGGCACCAGACCCTCGAGATCCCGATTACCCTTTCACTGCAAATTCCCTGAAGAGGGTGTGATTTCCAGAGTGCGCTTCCAAAGCCTCCCCAAAAGGACCCCGGGGGACACCTCTGCCTTTCTCTGATACCTGCAATTGTCACCACAATGGTTTGGTGCTGCTCACCTGAGAACAATTCACATCACAAGGTAGTCTTCCCAACTGGCCAGCTGAGTAAACAATGGGGACAAGGAAGCACAGAGACTTGGGTTCAGATCCTGGCTCTCACAATGAGAAGGATCACAGATCTGGCAGGATCTGAGGGGACAGAGACTTGAACCTCCTCATTTTACATGGGGAGGGGGGTAAATGAAGCCCAGGGAGCAGGTAGTAGAGACAAGATTCAAACTCAGGACCCCTGACTCCTATTCCAAGACTCCAGCCACCATATCCTGTGGCCCTTGACTCTCTCTGTAAATTCAGACAAGACTGTTTCCTGTCTTGGGCCTCAGTTTACCATTCTTTCAAATAAGATATTGGATTCACATAGCCTCTGAGGGCCCTTCCATCTCTACTCTGTCAATCAATAAGCATTTATTAAGCACCTACTAGGTACCAGGCACTGAGCTAAATGCTAGGGATATTTAGAAAGACAAAAGACAATCCCTGCCCTCAAGGGGCTTCCTATTATCCTAAGGCTTTGCCCAGAAAAGGTAGAAGAACCAGGGTGATATTCTACATGATGACAATAATTTAAGGAAAAAGAATGTGAAGATGAAGGCGTACTGAGAGACGGTATTGACTAGCCCTGACCCACAGAAGGGCTGATGATATACACTGCCCTACTTTTGGTGGGGAAGAGCAATGGGTAGAGTCTGCAGCTTCAGAACATTGGGCATGCCATCAAACACCATTGCTTGCTTGTTTTTGACTCAAACTTTTTTTTTTCAAAAAATAAAAAATGACAAAGAAGGTATTTCCTGGCTGGGGAAGCAGGCGTCACATCCAGAGAAGATCGTGGCACAAACAAAAGGAATGGATAAGCGCACACATATGCACTTATGGATACCCTTATGTATATACATCTCTTTGCCCCTAAAAGGAAGAAACAAAAAGAATAAGGTGTGAAATCCCTAAACGCAGCAAAAACACTGCTTCTCGCCCTAAGCGTGGCCGGCTGTTCTCCAAGAATAGAAAAAAGGAAACACTACAATGGCGAGAGCAGTGAATCGGGGCTCAGAGGACCTGAGTTCAAACCCTGCTCCTGACAAAATGACTTGTGTGAGCTTGAAGGCATAGCCTCACCATTCTGGTCTCGGTTTCCTTATCTGTAAAATGAAGGGGCAGAAGAGACGGTCTCTAAAGACATTTCCAGCCCTAAATCTAGGATCCCATGGTGAGGGCTTCAATCAAACCTTTGCCAATAACCAGCTGTTTTGTCTACTTCTCTTTATAAAGAGAGAGAAAACTGAAGTAGGTGAAGATAAAGCCTATGTTCGCATTCGATTTGACGATTCCATGACCAGGCCGCCTTGTGTAAATTGCTCACAATCAACTATGATTTTGATTTTTTTTAAAAACTTCATAAATTTTCACCATCCCTTTTAGAGAACAAATAAACCCACCTCGGGAAGCCTATAATACATGCGATAAGGTCACCAGAAGAATCAGTAAAGGCCTCGTTTATCCCCTCAGTATTGTCCTGGTGAATAGCTCGGCTGAAGAAATTAAGGGCTCTTTTGTGAACGGCCCAAGTTTCCTGAGTAACCTTTGGGTCCCAACATCTCCCGCTCTAACCTCTTTGTTGGAAAGTGTCAGCAGGAGATGAGGGCAGCATCCACATGCCTCCCAGACACAAGCTGGGCCAGCGAGCTATCTACGGTCCAATCTGGAGTTCACCTCTCCGTTAACTCCTACTGCTAATTCATCATCCCGC
The DNA here is from genome assembly GCF_011100635.1 of Trichosurus vulpecula. Classification (NCBI taxonomy): domain Eukaryota; kingdom Metazoa; phylum Chordata; class Mammalia; order Diprotodontia; family Phalangeridae; genus Trichosurus; species Trichosurus vulpecula. The sequence continues at coordinate 3,984,679 of NC_050579.1, forward strand.
CACCCGACAGCTCGGCTGATTGTGCGGCTTCTAGCACAATGAGGGTCTCAGCTGACCACCAAAATCCACCCCGTGGGGGAGGGGTTGATGGGCACAGGCCTGAAGAAGGCCCGCGATAAGTACACTCTGTCAGTGCAAGGACAAAGAAGGGCAGGCCCTGGGGAGAGAAAGGAGATAAAAAAATTCTCTACAACTGCTTTATCTGATGAGGGTTATGGCTAATTAATTATAAACTCAATTACCTAACCCTTACTTCAGCAGTCTCTATTCATTAAGAGATAAAACTTGAATGACTGCTAACTTTCCTGGGCACACATACACACACACAGCATGCTTACTTTAGATTTACACACTCAGAACACACAATTTCTTTAAAAAAAAAAAAAGCTCCCCAAAGGCGCCCAGAACCTGTCAGCTTTCTCCGCACAGGACAGAACAAATCTCTTTCTTTTCCCTCCTTCCCACCCAGGGCACCCTCTGCTGCGCAATGGGAGGGAGCTGCTCTCATGCTGTGCGCTGGCATTTAAAAGCAAAAACCAGGCATTAGACAACAGGCATTAGGTACATCAAAGTTCCTCTTGGCAGCTGAGTTTCCATTTCCAGGGGCCTCAGATGGCTTCTGCATTTTAAGTGAGCCCCCTATCACTTTGGATGCCAAAGGCATCCCAGCCTCTGCTCAAAGAACACTTTGCTCTTCCTAAGTTGGAAGCTAAGCGCCCCAAAAGAAATGCCTATTATTTGTGGCCACTGCCCAGATCTCCTCATCTGTTCCTTCTGCTCTTGTTAATGTGAGTTTTTTAAGGTAAGATTTCATTAATATCTTTTGTTTTGCCATCACTTACATTCTACAAAGCAGCCTTCTCTCTCACCCCTCCCAGGGGGCCATCCCTTAAGACAGATAATTTAAAAAGGGTGGGGGGAAGCTTTCAACAATTCAACATTTATAAAAATAAATTTGCCACATGCAGTGCTCCTGGCCCGCAGGAGGAGCAGGACAAGGCAGATCCTCTCAAAAGCTTCCTCCAGGGTGGAGCTGGGGCACTGTCACTGACACTTAGTTCTCACTATGTTACTGTAACTGGTTTTGGCCATCTAAACTGTGGCAGTCCTTGTGTATTTCATTTTCCTCTTTCCCCTTACTTCACTTTGCATCAGCTCATCTAAGTCCTCCCATGTTTCTCTAGATTCCCCAGAGTCACGGTCTCTTCTGGCACAGTCAGCAGTTCAGGTGGCTGCCGTCCCCTTTTGTCACAGCTTATAGGAGCTCAGGGACAGGCGTCATCACTAGGATCAAACCGACAAAAGTTCTTTCATCTCATCTATAGAAGGAGGCTTTAAATAACCTTCCCGGGCAGCTCCTTGATATCATGAGTCATCACAGTGTGCTTTTCTTGTATATTTTCATGTCTACATTTTATCTTTCAACACACAGGTAAGATCTGGAAGGCAGGCTTTCCATTTCCCAATGTCTTCCCATCACTGCTTGGCTATTCTGAATATGAGCAGATTATAGCCGGGCTTCAAAATACCCTAGTTTGTTTCTTTTTTATCACAGGTAGGAGGCTACAAAAACACTCAGATCTGAGAGCAGCTCAATTATTTTTACAGGGAACAACAAAGGAATGTGCTACCTGCCCTCCATTCACATGGTGCCTTTCCCTTTCTTTTCCTTCCACATCTCTACTGTGGATAGATTGGGCACATGGAGATACCTACCAAGGCTAATGTTTCCGCATTCCCAGCAACAATGGTTTCTTACAGGACGCAGTACATATACCATATATATCCCCTCTGAAAGGACATTATATCCAGGGGAATCAGAATCAGAGATTGACTAAACCATAGAATTTCAGGGAAGAAAAGGCCCTCAGAGGTCATACAATCTAACTGGAACTTTCACCTGCTACTTTTGCATAGCTCAGGTTGTTAGCAACTTTCCCCCCAAGTTTTCAACCCTATATTTTCTCCTTTGTCACTTCCTTCCATTGGTCCCAACTCTCACTCTTTCACACGACAAATCTTCAAGTAACTAAAGACAGCTTGCCTGTCCTCCTGAATCTTCTATTCTCCAGGCCAGGAATCTCTAGCTTTGAGAACTAATTCTCATTTGCCGTGGTCTTAAGGACCTTCACAATCAGCCTCATCTAGGTTTTCTCCAGATTCTTTTCCAGACTGTGGTCCCAGAGCTGAACACAGCATCCCTGATTTGTTCTCATCCAGGCCAGGAATGGAGAGATGACCAATTCCTCGTTCCTCACACCAATCATGCAGCCTAGGGGTGTGTAGCTTTCTTGCATCAATGACACATTACATTTCGAAATTACACTAAGCTTGCCATCCACTGAAACCCCTAGATCTTTTTCAGATACACTGCTGTCTTCCCATTTTTTCATATTCCCTGTGCTTGTGAAGTTGATTTGCTGAACTCCAGCACTAGCCTAAGCCTAGCACTAAGATATGTGATAGCGAGGGTGGATTCCTTTTCGTGTACGGATTGGACTAGATGGCCGCAGACATCCCTCCCATCTCTGTGAATTCACTTTTTTTTTTTACCGTATTCAATTTCAGCTTAGTAGATTCATTTCAATGTTGGAAAATGACATGAAATAATAAGATATCTGGGCGGCGGGCGAGGCCGCGATAGCCCTAATACCTTTATCCTTACATGAAAACATGGGCCATCCCATGATCCTTAGCCTAAAAGGATGCTTTGTAAACCTGAAGTCACTATATACACATGAGCTATCATCATCAATTATATATACAGACATATATAGAATTCATATACATGTATACACAGTATCTCTTAATAGGATATAAATCCACTGAGGACAAGGACTGTCTTATTTCGGTCTTTGTGACCCTAGCACCTGGCAGACTGCCTGGAGCACAGTAGGTATTTAATAAATTCTTAATTGATAGAAGAGTAGCTTGTGTATACTTATGTAAACACATGTTGCCTCATCTGATACGACCTAAGCTATTTAAGGGCAGAGATGCTGAGCGCATAGTAGGCCCTTAAAAGTGCCCGTTGATTGACTAGTCCTCGGGGACCCACCAATGTAGCTACCAGCACAGCAATAAATTCAGGATCTAGGCCAGGGACGGCAGCTGTGACCTAGTTGTCACTCCCCATTCACCAACAGTATGTATACAACTCAGAAGGGAGATGGTAAATTCTACCTGGTGATTCTAAGATCTGAGAGACTGATGTGAGCCCCAAGGATGGATTACTCACCCTCCTGCTTTCTGTCACTGGCCCAAGTCCTCAGTCCTGGCCCTTGATGAGATAACCCATGCTGGGTAATGACCAAGAGAGATACACAATATGTGCCTCAGAGGGCTTCGTGCAGTTTGAAGCTACCAAAGCTCATGACGGAAGCTTCTTAGGTATTATTTAAGCCAGGAGAGCTTAGAAGTGCCACAAGGCCATTGGCTGTATCAGGCAGCAGGGTGGGAAGGCCAGGAATCCACATAGAAGAACAATGGGCGCTGTAATGTTCCGTGTTATGGTTTTATGTTGATAGTGGCAGCCACCCCCACCCCAAGTCCTGCAGAGGGGGATGGACCCAGCCTGGAATGGACAGATGCCCCCAGGCGGTGTCACTGGCTTCTCCAGCTCCCAACTGTAGGAGAATTTTAGCTCCCTGGTGGATTCCCAGTGGGAGACTGGGTAGCGGCAAGAAAAAGGAGGAAGTACTTAAGTCCATTTTGGTAGTTACACAAAGCAATTAAGAAAGTCTGGTTAATAAGCTGAAACTATGTAATAGAATGAAGGCTTTCTTCAATTAAAAAAAAAGATCATTAAGCATCATGGTATGTTGGGAAGAAGGAGCCCTGATCCAGGATTCAGAATATGGGTTCTAGTCCCAGCATGGTAATGAGCTCCTGCCAAAGCCTTTTGGCCACATGGGATCCCAGCACGCTCACTGAATCCAAGAGAATGGAAGTGAACTGAATTAGATCTGGAAGGAATCTTGGACAGCCTCAGTCACAGATTAAAGCTAGTAAACTCAAGGGTGCTCCACACCAATTCTCTCATTTTATGTCAAAGGATCAGGGTCCAACCACCTACCAGCAGCAGCTCATTAAAGGTTAAATGGGTGCCACGCACCATGCTAGGCACTGAGAACACAGAGATTCATTCTGGGGGGAGAAACAACACATCGCCATGGAACATCAAGTGGGCTGGTGGGTCTCCAGTCCTGTCTGCTCCCCTTCTCCCCAATTCCTCCTCTCTTTTGAATTAGCCACACTCTGTTACAGGAATTGCTACCCCCTTTTAGCTTAGTGGAAATCCAAAGTCCCTGAGGATCACTCAGTCCTGCTCTTGATTTTATGGCATCTATATTAGAAGAAAAGTTATTGCAATGACATTAGTTTAGAACTACAAGAAACACAACCAGTATTTATGAAGACTGGGCTCTGTGCCAAAGTGCTGGGGATACCAAGGAAGGCAGAGATACAGCTCCTCCCTTCAAGAAGCTTACAGTCTAATGGGGGTGATAGCACAGACAAAACCAGGAACCTAGAAGATTCATACAGAGTAGGTGAAGAGAGATGAAGTAACAGGCTGTACCACAGTTACCTGGAGCATCTGCACTGGAACTCAGGCCTCTAGACCGACTAGCTGTGTCTTTCCTCTCAATCTGTCTCTGTCTCACTCTCCCTTCCTCCCTCCCTCTCTGGCTGTCCATCTGTCTCCCCCGCCCCATCTGCCTCTGTCAGTCTGTCTCTGTCTCTCTGTCCATCTGTCTCTCCCCCACCCCTCATATGTCTGTTGGTCTGTCCCTGTCTCTCTGTGAGTCTCTCTCTGTCCATCTGTCTCTCCCCCCTTATCTGTGTCTGTTTCTTGGCCACACCATCCTCATCTGTAAAACGAAGGGGTGGGACCAAACAATCTCTAACAGGAATCCCGGCTCTGAAGTTGTGCCATGTTAGGATACCCGCCTTGGCGACTTCACAGAGCTACTGCAAAGATTAAATGAGAAAGTAAAGGTGAAAGGCCTTTGAAGAGTACAAAGCGCTTAACGGGTGGAACGTGGCCCGTGCCCAGGATGCACACTCATCAGTCTTCTTTGCGGTGGATAATAGAACAGGCTTTCTTTGGAAAGGATAGCCATGATCGCTAGCGCAGGGAAGCCGCATGGCCGTGGCCCTCCCTCACACTCCACGACTTCCACATGGACTGTGCTGGGGAAGGAGACCACTGGGCACCACTGATCTTCCTCCTCCTCCTTCACCATTTAGCATCTTTGACGGTCTGGGCAGGATACGTGCAATTTATAGGGCTACCATCATTAGAGCCCTTTACAGGGAAATGCTGGTGTAAAAGTTTGCCTTATGATCAATTTCTGGGGTAACTGAGCAGAAAAGTTCTCTTCTCAATGACCGCCCCTCTCACATAAGTGTGTACCTGTCTGTACTTAGTTGAACTAGGCTGGGCTTTTTTTTGGGGGGTGGGGTGGGGTGGCAAAAGACACTTTTAATTAATAAAGCAGCCTGAATGTCATGGCCACATCTACTAGAAATCATAAGTAACTAACACAATTTCAAGTGTAATACCAAAAATGAAAACCTCTCAGAAATGCATAATACAGGAATCTGACAGCATAGGACAGCCCCTCTCTTTGCCAACACTATGCCAAGATCTATCATCTAGTCACTGGGGATCCCTAAGGAATCCGGGCCTTACTCTCAGCCCTGAAGCTGAACTCCTTTGTCTGGATGGGAGGTCCTCAGGGCAGGGAAGGTCTTCTTGTTTTCCTACTTGTATCACAAGCACAGTGCTTGAAACCCACTGGCACTTACTACATGCTTTTTCATTTATTCATGCCCATAAAAAGTCTACGAATACACACACACATATCCACGTATAAGTATGCATACGCATATCTACTACACAAATCTATTTGTTTGCCAGGGTGGCAGTCAGGTTATCCAGGGCACAAAACACAGAATACCTGAGAACTGATGCTCTGGAACCAATTCTGATTTGGAAGAGACAATAAGAGAGCAAACGCAATTCAACTGATAAAAGTATTGATCAGGTACAAATGATGGGGAAGGCACTACAGCAGGTGCTGGGAAAGACAAATACAAACCAGCCCCTGCCCTCCAGTGACATAACTTCTACTGGGCAGGAGTGGGGGGACATGGTGTAGAATGCACTGATAAGTCAATAAAAAAGGTGATAGGAAGGAATGCCAAGAGGAACAGGAATATAGGAATGTAGGAAGTCAACATTGGATTTTTTTTTTCCATTTGGTCAATTATATTTTTTAAGGAATTATTTTTTTCAGTCAGTTTTTATCCTTCCTTTTCTAAACTGTTGACTCCCTCTTGCATACCTCTCATTTCTTTTCCTAATTTTTCTTCTACCCCTCTTATTTGATTTTTAAATCCTTTTTGAGCTCTTCCTTCTTTTTGGGATTGAGACCAATCGGCATTCCCATTTGAGGCTTTGCATGTAAACATTTTGACATTGCTGTTCTCTTCTAGTTTGTGCTTTGATCTTTCCTACTGACGCAGTAGCCTTTGATGGTCAAGGCTGTTTTCTGTTTTGTTTTGGTTTTTGCTTTTTTTTTAGCCTATTTCATGACTTTTAAAGTTGAGTTTTGCTCCCAGGGCACAGGGGGCACTGTCCCAAGTTTCTTGTGCTGGAGGCCAGGGGTACAGTATTTCCGTTCGCAGGTGCCTCAGGTGCTGGTGGCTTGCCCACTGCATTGGGGTGGCCAGGTCTAGTAGAACTTGTTGTGTCAGAGGGTACCAGAGCTGGCAGTTAGCCTCACAGCTGGCCTGCTGTACCACTAGCCTGCTGAGCCAGGACTGAGGGGCTTAGACTGCTGATCTCCTGGATGCCATCAGCACTGGGCTGTACTTCCCTTTTACCCAAGTGAGACAGACCTTTCCTGAAGTCCTTCTAAGTTATCTTAAGCTGGAAAGTTATTTCACTCTGTCTTTTTGTAGGTTCTATTGCTCCAGAACC